>NW_011500419.1:146955-148578 GCF_000495115.2 Populus euphratica
ACAGAACTTGTTGAAGCATGTAATTCATTTCCTGTTATTTTAGGATGTCCGTTTCTTGCAAATTCTAATGCATTGATTAATTGTAGGAATGGACTGATGAAGCTATCATTTAGGAACATGACATTGGAGATGAATATTTTTAACATTTGCAAGCAACTTGGAGATGATAATGATTTATAAGAAGTAGATCATATTGAAGAATTAGTTTATGATCAACTTGAGTCTACTTTGAGTAAAATTAAGTTGGATGAATTTGAAGATTTGCAAATGGTTTATTCTCAGGAAGAAATTACGAATGAAAAAGACATTGAAAATGTTGATGGGGATCATTTGTCAAGAGTGACAATAGATTCGACATCCGACATCACACCAATTGATGATTACTTTCTTGATGAATCGTTACTTTCTCTTAGTTTAATGCCTTGGTTTGATAAAAATATCAATTTTCTTACTTCAGGAGATTTGCCAACTTATTGGAGTACTGAAGACAAAAGAAAGTTTTTGAGCAATGTGCAAAATTTTTATTGGGATGACCCTTACTTATTCAAATATTGTCTTGATTAAATATTTCAAAGATGCATTCCCGACAATGAGGTAAGTAGTGTCATTAAACTTTGTCATTCTGAAGCATGTGAGAGTCATTTCTCGTAAAAAAAGACAACTGCAAGAATCTTACAATATGGATTTTATTGACCTACCATGTTCAAAGACACATATGTGTTTTGCAAAGCTTGTGAAAAGTGTTAAAAGTTAGGATTTGTTTCAAAATATAAGGAAACATTAGATAATCTTCTATTAACTTTTGAGAGATATCATGGTGGAGATGTGCATTATACATTTCATGACTTATGGCCACCATTTTTATAAAGAACATGATCGACTTAGTCTTGAGAATCTGACTAAAAAAGATTCTATTTGCTAGTTTTTCTTTAAAAACTAGATGGGAAGCCTATATCCGACCCATAGAGGGCATTTAAGTCGTTCTTGCATTTGAAGTATCAATAACTCCTTAACTAAAGCATGTTTTATAATAATATATCTAATATTATAAGATACCTTTAATTTATGGTAAATGTTCATTTTAAATATAGGCCTATTACATAGATGAAAGGATTGATTGATGAGTTTAAGAACTAAAATTGAAAGGACAAAGAGATGGCCAAACTTAGAAAAGAGATGCTGGTGTAGTCCAAACCGGAACACTGTTCGGTAATTGGGTCATATCTGGAGTCGTAGAGCTCGAATTTAGGTGTACTTTATATGGATGGAAAGGTAAAACATAGGCCTATAACTTTCATGTGGATGTCTAGTTTTAAAAATCCGTTTTCAAGTCTAAATTATAGCAATAACGAAGAAGTCTGAATCTATCCTACAGCCCGAGCAATGTTCAGTGTTTGACCCATATTCGAAGTTCTAGAAGTCCAAATGACCTCAAAGTTTTTCTTGTAAAGCTGAGACAATTTTCTAGAACCTTAATGTTTTTAAGTGGTTCCAATTCTGACATTATCATTGATGTTTTGGGAGATAAGATAAGATAAGGATTGTCACTAAGTCAAGAGTTGGCCACCCACTCATCAATTAGTCATCAAATCAATAGTTCCTAATTTTGGCCTATAAAAGGAG
>NW_011500419.1:148902-149235 GCF_000495115.2 Populus euphratica
TTAAACAAGATATTAATAAACCTTCCTTTTGTGCTCAATATATCAACACATAGTTATAGGGTGTTACTTGGAAAAAAACAAAATTCTTGTTCTAATATTTAAGGTTAACTTTCATGGGTTGTAATTTTTTCTTCTTCTTCTTTTTTTCAAAAAATATATACATGTAACTTAAAACACATTTTTTTTTCTTTTGTGTTTTTTTTTTAAAGCAAATTATATACTATCCCTTTCCTTTAGTTGTTACCTTTAACAAAAGAACATAAATAATTCAATAATCTAATATGCAACCCACAATCATATGTTAAAGTGTGTGTGTGAAAATGAAGGTTTAAG
>NW_011500419.1:149464-157471 GCF_000495115.2 Populus euphratica
TAGTTGATTAATTTTTTTTGTTAACTACTACCCTCTCCCCCTAACTAAAACAAGACATTGTTCTTAATGTACTACCATAGAAAGATAGAGTATAAAAGACATCATTTGAAATAACAAACACTGACAAACCTAAAACACTTTTAAACAAATATAAAAAACAACAAAACATAATAATAAAATCAAAAGACATAAAGATTCACAAATAAAGACTCAAATCCAATCTAAGCTTTTTACAGTTTTCCTTAGATGACTAATATAAACGACTCATAAAGGAATCAATAACAGGAATGAAAGATAGTAGTTGGTCAATCAATTGTTCAACAGTAACAGCAGAGATTATGATCTGTTGTGCAGAAGATGTTAGAAATTCCTGTTCCACAGCATGATCAAGAAAAGACAACAACTTATCAAAATAACCATTAACATTTAACACACCTATGGGTTTATGGTGAATATGCAGTTGGGCCCAATAGGAAATATGAAAGATCTCTTCCATTATGGTGAATGTGCAATTGAGCCCAAGAGGAAATATGAAAGATCTCTTCCAATGTGCCTAGACCACCTGGTAAAGCAATGAAGGCATCAGCATGGTTAAACATTGCATTCATTCGAGCTGACATTGTGGAGACCTGAAGTTCCTTTTCAATTGTTTTTCCAATAATGTCCCCTTGTGCTGAAGCTTTGGGGACGACCCCCAAAACTTGACTACCTCTTAAAAATACAGCTATTGACACACCCATTAACCCAAGACTGCCTCCCCCATACACTAAATGAATCTTTCTCTCAGCTAGCACTTGACCAAGATGATTTGCTGATTCTAAAAACTCCTTTTCTCTCCCAAGATTAGATCCACAAAAAACACAACTATTTTTTATGTGATGACCTGAGGAACTTGCCATTTCTACACACTTCTATATTTGTTGAATGTATGGGTTGAGTAGAAATGAAAGGAAGGAAGATAGGATTTTATAGATGAGAAATTAAAAAGGCAATCATACCACCTATATGTAGGCTAACTGGAGTCTTACACACACTCTTTTTTTTTTATATAAAAAAAACATGTGTATGTACAGGTAATTGTGATTATGGCTCACATCTTCCCTTGGTTTTACGTCCAAGAACGGTTTAAACGCCCTCTATGGGTCGAGGATAAGCTTCCCATCTAGTTTTCTTAAAAACTGGCAAACAAGATCTTTTTTAGTTAGAATCCCAAAACTAAATCAATCATCTTCTTTATGAAAATGGGGCTATAAATCATGAATTGCACGATGCATATCTCCACCAGGATGCTTCTCAAGAGTTAATAGAAGATTATCTAAAGACTCTTTACTCAAGCCATCTTTAATGAATTGTATTTTATCTTCATGGTTTATAGATGTCATTTCTAAAGAACAATATTGTGCATTAGAAGTTCATCTGGCACATTAATGACAGACTTTCAGTCCTTTTGCATGATATTTCTTTGCAAAAGTGCTTTTACTTATCCTAAGCATGTATGAAATAAAAGAATTGGAAGACTGATTAGTACTTAAAAGTGCATTTTTATCAAGGTTTTATATCATTATTTTGCACTTGAAGTATCAATAACTCCTTAACTAAAGTATGATTTATAATAACGCATCTAATAATATAAGATACCTTTAATTTGTGGTCAATGTTCATTTTAAATGCAGGCCTATCAAATAAATGAAAGGATTGATTGATGAATTTAAGAACTGAAATTGAAAGGACAAAGAGATGGCCAAACTTAGAAAAGAGATGTCGGTGCAATCCAAACCGGAACACTGTTTGGTAATTAGGTCATATCTGGAGCTGTAGATCTCAGATTTAGGTCTACTTTATATGGATGGAAAGGTAAGGCATAGGCCTACAACTTTCATATGGAGCCCAAGATCTAAAAAGGCCATTTTTAAGTCCAAATTATAGCAACAATAAAGAAGTCTGAATCTGTCTTCCAGCCCAAGCACTGTTCAGTGTTTAGCCCATATCTGGAGTTCTAGAAGTCCAAATGAGATGAATTTTTTACACAAGAAAGCTGAGACAATTTCCTATAACTTTTATGTTTTCAATTGGCTTTAATTTAGACGTTATCAATGATGGTTTGGGCAGACAAGAGAAGATAAGGATTATCACCAAGTCAAGAGTTGGTCACCCACTCATCAATTAGTCATCAAATCAATAGTTCCCAATTTTGGCCTATAAAAGGAGGCATTTGCCATACATTTAGGCATCTTGGTTTCCAAATCAAGATCATGCTCTTTCTTTCTCTCTTTGTATTTTTTGTAATGTTTATGCTTTGGTTTTATTAATATCAAGTTTATGCTTTTCATTTCCTTTCCTTTACTTAGGTAACTCTTATCTTATTTATGTTCTTATTTTATTTATTTATTTATTTTTCTTTCTTTCATTATGTCTAGAGCTAAGACCAGTGTCGAGCCACAGAGAGGTTAACTATATAAATTATAAATAAAAACAACAACAACAACAATGATGATGGTGGTGGTGAAGATGAGTTAAAGAGGACTTTAAGATGTAAAATTAATGTGAAGATTATACAATGATAAAAACAAATGTCAAGGTTAGAGGATACACTAATAGTATTAGAGATAAGTAAGGTATAAACTCTTTATTAATTATCAACATGATCATATTAATCATTTTATTTACATAACACCATACTTATAAATTTTATCAAGTATTCATGATGCTAACTTATGTTGACAATAAATCAAGTTGCTCTCATAATAACGATGTCGGCCGGATACTACGAAGGATCAAGTATTTGATGTACCAATTGTTACGCAACACAAATCTAGATTAACCATTTAACAAGTAAGGTATTAAGAATTAATAAGATAAAAATGATAAGACATGTTAATAGCAAGTTGTTTAGGATATAAGCATTGAAGTCCATATTAAGTTTATATTTACTTATCCTAACACCATTAGTGAAACCTTTTCACCTTGACAAAATTAACTTAGCTAGACATTATGAAGGAGAAAAACTTAAAGAAACAATATAAGAACATAAACATGATATAAGTTAACTAAGTATAGTAAAGGAAATGAAAAGCATGAACAAGAGATTAATGAAAGCAAAACTTAAGCATTACAACAATATAAAAAGAAAGAGCAAAAACATGATCTTGATATGAAAAACAAGATGCCCAAATGAATGGTAAATTCCTCCTTTTATAAGCTAAAATTCAGAACTATTCATGTGGTAATTGATAATTGATATAGTGGCCAACTATTGATTAGTGGACTTGGTGGACAACATCACTCAAGCACTTTGGATGGCTGAATTGACATTGATGCAATCAGAATTTGGCAAAGTGTTCTCATGAAAGTTGTTGGAAATTTCTTTTCCTTCCACCCACCAAATTTCAAATCATTTAGATCACTACAGCTCGAGATATGTCTAAAATACTGAGTAGTGCTGCTGGTGGACGTGGTGGATAGACCTCATGCTCTTGTATGGATGAAATATCATTTCTACCATCCGAATTTGAGCTGGTTCTCTTCATGAAAGTTATTGGAAATTGACTTTTCCTTCCCCCAACCAAATTTCAGATCATTTGGACTTCTAAAACTCTAGTTATGGGTAAAACTTTGAGTAGTGTTTGGGTTGGATTGCAAGACAGATTCGGACTTCTCTTTTGTGGCCAAACTTTGAATTTGAAAATGGCAAATTTGGGTCTTTCCATACCTATGAAAGTTGTAGGCCTATTTGGTATCTTTCCAGCCATATAAATTAATATGAAATCCAAGATCTATAGCTCTAGATATGATCCGATGACTGAACAGTGTTCAAATTTGAAGTGAATCGGCATCTCCTTCGTAAACTTAGCCTTTTCTTTGTCCTTTCACTTCCAATAGTTAATCATAACAATCAATCCTTTGAATTGTGAGAATACCTGCATTTAGAATGAGCATTTACCATAAATTAAAGGTATCTTATATTATCAGACTTGTTATTACAAAACATGTTCTAGTTAAGGAGTTATTGATACTTCAAGTGCAAAATGATGATATAAAGTCTTGATAAAAATGCACTTTTAAGTACTACTCACACCCCCCAACCAGTTTATTACTAGTCTCTAGTAATCAAAGCGTTAAAATAAAAAAACAATTTGCAAGTTCCCCAAAGCAAGGTATTCATCATTTAACTTCCATTACTCTATCCAAGTAAACAAACTCTCATTAAATTTATATATATCTGCTTCATATTGTTGAAACAAGATATTAATAAACCTTCTTTTTTTATGTGCTCAATGTAAGAAAACATAGATGATGGGGCTTTTATTAGAAGAAAACAATATTATGTTCTAATATTTAAGGTTAACGTCCTTGGGTTGTGATTATTTTTTTCTCTTTTTCTTTTTTTTTATATACGTTTAACTTAAAACACAATGCATCTGTAACCCATATAATGAGCTTTCGGCTAATGACTCCCAGACCAATTGGTCTTAGGGCATTAGGTGTTGAGACACCCCTTCGAGCTTAATAACTCGGGTTGCAGAAACTGATACGTAGATAGTGAAATGTTTGATTCCCTTAAGCTTTTCTCCTTAACCTTTTCTCCTTAACCCATGTAACAAGCGTTGAGCCAATAGCTCCAAGTCAGTTGACTTTAGGGTATTAGGTGTTAAAACACCCCTTCGGGCTTAATAACTCAAGTTAGGGAGGCTACGAAACCAAACGTATCTATATTTTTATTTATTTATTTATTTAATTAATTACATTTATAATAATTATTTTTCTTTTTTTTTTCTTTTGTGTTTTTTTTTTAAAGCAAATTATATACTATCCCTTTCCTTTAGTTGTTACCTTTAACAAAAGAACATAAATAATTCAATAATCTAATATGCAACCCACAATCATATGTTAAAGTGTGTGTGTGAAAATGAAGGTTTAAAAAATTTGTTTTAATGATTATATGAGCAGAAGTAATAAATAATAATGCGAGAGTTTGTAAACCTGAATATTTCAAGAAGTATTATAATAGACCTTGTTAAGAATGTTTACTAGGATGCGTCTCAAGAGTCACTTTAACAAAAGAACTCCTTGATTTTGCCATCATAGTAACAATGGTTTTGCAAATAGAAAGCACAACTAGTAAAGTTTTTTTTTTTTTTAGAAATATCAACTATTACCCCTTCCCCCCAACCAAAACGAAACATTGTCCTCAATGTTATAAGGTAGAAAGATAGAGGGTAGAAGATATCACCTGAAACAACGAACACTGACAAACCTGAAACACACTTAAACAAATATGAGAAATAACAAAACATAATAATAAAATCAAAAGACATAAAGATTCACAAATAAAGACTCAAATCCAATCTAAGCTTTTTACAGTTTTCCTTAGATGACTAATATAAACGACTCATAAAGGAATCAATAACAGGAATGAAAAATAGTAGTTGGTCAATCAATTGTTCAACAGTAACAGCAGAGATTATGATCTGTTGTGCAGAAGATGTTAGAAATTCCTGTTCCACAGCATGATCAAGAAAAGACAACAACTTATCATAATAACCATTAACATTTAACAAACCGATGGGTTTATGGTGAATGTGAAGTTGGGCCCAAGAGGAAATATGAAAGATCTCTTCCAATGTGCCCAGACCACCTGGCAAGGCAATGAAAGCATCAACATGTTTAAACATTATATTCATTCGATTAGACATTATGGAGACCTATAGTTCCTCTCCAATTGTTGTTCCAATAATATCACCACGTGCTAAAGCTTTGGGGACAACCCCCGAAACGTGACTATCTCCTAAAAATACAGCTATTGACACACCCCCTATTAACCCAATGCCTCCTCCATACACCAAATAAATCTTTTTTGCAGCTAATACCTGACCAAGATAATTTGCTGATTCTAAAAACTCTTTTTCTTTCCTAGGACTAGATCCACCAAAAACACAAATATTTCGTATTTGATGACTTGAGGAACTTGCCATTTCTACACACTTTGATATCTGTGAAATGTGTGGGCTGAGTAGAAATGAAGGGAATGAAGAGAAGAATTTATAGATGAGAAAGTGAAAATGCAATCATATCACCTATATGTAGGCCAGCTAGAGTCTCTTTCTCTTTATTATTATTATTATTATTATTATTATTATTATTATTATTATTATATAATTTTAAAAAAATATGTATGTATAAATAGTTAACATGTGTATGTACAAGTAGTTGTGATTGTAGCTCACATCTTCCCTTGGTTTTAAGTCGAAAAACGACTTAAATGCCCTCTATGGGTCGCGGATAGGCTTCCTATCCAGTTTTCTTAAAAACTGGCAAACAGGGTCTTTTTTAGTCACATTCCCAAGACTATGTTGAGCATGTTCTTTATGAAATTGTGGCCATAAATCATAAATTACACGATGCACATCTCCATTATGGTGCATCTCAAGAGTCAATAGAAGATTATCTAAAGACTCCTTACTCAGGCCTCCTTAATGAACTGTATTTTATCTTCACGATTTACAGTTACCATTCCTAAAAAACGACATTTTGTATTACAAGTCCAACTGGCACATCTGTGACAGACTTGCAGTCGTTTTGCATGACGTTTCTTTGCAAAAGTGCTTTTACCTGTTCCAGGCATGAATGAAATGAAAGAATTTGAAGACTCACCTGATAATCGGACCTTTGCTTCAATTAGCCAGTGAATATCTTCAGGAATTCCATGGTTCATTAACAATCGTATTCTTGCACATTTAGCACGGTAAATTTTTGTAATCGCATTCTAAGGCAGAGTAGGAAAATACTTTTTCAATTTTTCAAGAGTGGTGTCCATTTTCAAAGGAGAAGAGATGTAACGAAAGGAGAAAGAGCAAAGAATTGAACAAATAAATACACAGATATCAGTTATTATGGGAATTGAAAGAACCGACTAAAGTCATGGAGTACCGTTATCCGCCATTTGACCAGGATGGAAAAAAAAACACTAGCAAAACAAAGGTCACAAAAAAAAAACACAAAATCAATGTGAGAGAGAAGAAAACAAATATCAATCTTTATATAAAGAATCACTCAATTCAATAAAGTCATTTTCAATTGAAAAGTTGTCAAAGTAAGCTTTCAAACGATGTCCATTTACCTTGAAAACATTACCATTGTTTGGATTCTCGATATCACAGGCCCCAAATGGATACACATGTTTCACAATAAAAGGACCGCTCCATCTTGATGTTAGTTTTCCAGGAAATAAATGGAGTCGAGAATTATAAAGCAAGACTTTTTGACCAACATCGAATGTTTTTCTCAGTATTTTCTGTCATGAAACTCTTTGATTCTTGCTTTATGAATTCTTGCATTTTCATATGCATCATTTCTTATTTTCTCAAGCTCATTTATTTGTAATTTCCACAACTGACTAGCATCATCAAGATTTGAATTGAAAGCTTTAATAGCCCAATACGCTTTATGTTCAAGTTTCACATGCAAGTGACAAGGTTTTCCATAGACTAGTTGATTAGTACTTAAAAGTGCATTTTTATCATGGTTTTATATCATCATTTTGCACTTGAAGTATCAATAACTCCTTAACTAAAGCATGTTTTATAATAATATATCTAATATTATAAGATACCTTTAATTTGTGGTAAATGTTCATTTTAAATGCAGGCCTATCACATAAATGAAAGGATTGATTGATGACTTTAAGAACTTAAATTGCAAGGGCAAAGAGATGACCAAAATTAGAAAAGAGATGTCGGTGCAATCCAAATCGGAACACTATTTGGTAATTGGGTCATATCTGGAGCTATAAATCTTAGATTTAGGTCTACATTATATGGATGGAAAGGTAATACATAGGCCTACAACTTTCATTTGGAGCGCAAGATCTAAAAAGGCCATTTTCAAGTCCAAATTATTGCAACAACAAAGAAGCCCGAAGCTGTCCTCCAGCCCGACTACTGTTCAGTATTTTGGCCATATCTGGAGTTCTAGAAGTCCAAATGAGCTGAAGTTTTTACACAAGAAAGC
>NW_011500419.1:157508-163120 GCF_000495115.2 Populus euphratica
TGAGACAATTTCCTACAACTTTCATGTTTTCAAGTGGCTCCAATTTTGACATTATCAATGATGTTTTGGGCAGACAAGAGAAGATAAGGATTATCACCAAGTCAAGAGTTGGCTACCCACTCATCAATTAGTCATCAAATCAATAGTTCCTAATTTTGGCCTATAAAAGGAGGCATTTGCCATGTATTTAGGCATCTTGGTGTCCAGATCAAGATCATGCTTTCTCTTTTTGTATTTTTTGTAATGTTTATGCTTTGCTTTCATTAATATCAAGTTTATGCCTTTCATTTCCTTTCATTTACTTAGCTAACTTTTATCTTATTTATGTTTTTATTTTGTTTATTTATTTTTCTTTCTTTTATTATGTTTAGCTAAGTTTATTATGTCAAGGAGAAAAGGTTACACTAATGGTGCAAGAATAAGTATGGTGTAAACTTAATATGGACTTTAATGTCTGATACTAACATGCTTTGTATTTGTTATCTTGTTCACTCTTTAATACTTTGCTTGTAAATGACTAATCTTGATTTATGTTGTATAACACTTGGTACAACAAATGCTTGACACTTTCATAGTTCATACTGTATGGTATAACCGACACCTGAGCTATGAAAGGAACTTGATTTGTTGTTAACATAAGTTATTATCATGAATGCTTGACGAGATTTACAAGTAGTAGCATTAATCGAATAAGATGACTAATGTAATGATGTTAACAATCTATAATTTGATTGGAACCTCCTTTATGTGTGGTTTCCAATTGAATAATAAGACTTTATATTATACTTGTTTGACATACCATTAGTGGAACCTCTAACCTTGACATTTGTTATTATTATTGTTTAATCCTTACATTAATTTTCCATCTCCAAGTTCTCATCATCTTCTTCTTCTTCTCTTTCTTTCTTTACTACTACTACTACTACTACTACTACTATTATTATTATTATTATTATTATTATTGTTATTGTTATTGTCATTGTTGTTATTATTGTTATTACTATTATTATTGTTGTTGTTATTATTATTATTATTGTTATACTATTGTCGTTTATAATTTGTACAATTAACCTCCCTGTGGTTCGACCCCGGTCTTGCCGGGTTATTTATTACTTCGACACTCCTGCACTTGGGAGAAGACATCAATAAGTTTTGTATAAATTATAATATTTATTTTATTTTCTCTTTTCACTTTTCTTGTATATAACTTTTTTTCTTTTCTCTTATTTCTTCTTCTTTTGTTTTCTTTTTCCTTTTATTCTATTCTTACATGTGCATGAGAGTGTGGTCACGTACATCAAGTGGTAGACTTTGTAGGGTATCCTCATCATTTTTAGAAAATATGGCCGAAGAAGATAATCAATCACTTCATAATGAGAATAATGAGAATAATGAGAATAACCGTGCTAGAACACTTAGAGACCACATGAATCCCACAAGAACAAGTGCACCATCATGCATAGTTTTTCCTCTCGATGCATCTCATTTTAATTTTTCCTATCTTATCGAACAAACTCTTTCAAAAGACAAATCACCACTTTCACTCAAAAACCAGGAGAAACATTTTACCAATGTTGGGATAGGTATCGAGACTTGCTTGGTACTTGCCCTCATCATGGTTTTGAAACATGGAGATTGGTTTCACATTTTTATGAAGGGTTAACACCTAGAGATAGGCAAATGGTTGAATTGATGTGCAATGGAACTTTTGAAGATAAAGATCCTGATGAAGCAATGGAGTACTTAGACTTGTTAGCTGAAAATGCTCAAAATTGGGACACCGCGGGTACTTATGAGGCACCGAGTAAAACTCAACCTTATACATCTAGTGGAGGTATGTATAACCTTAGGGAAGATCATGACCTTCAAGCCAAGTTTGCATCTTTAGCTAGAAAAGTCGAGGCACTAGAATTGAAAAAGAGTGGTCAATTAAAATCTGTTGAAAACATTATGTGTCAAATATATGAAACAAATAAACACTCAACCAATAAGTGTCCAACCTTGCCTTCTTTTAAGGAATGTCTCCATGAACAAGCCCATACTTTAAACAGTCTCCAAAGGCCCAACCACAACCCATACTCCCAAACATACAACCCTGGTTGGAGAAATCATCCAAATTTTAGTTGGAAGAGTGAGAACAACAATACACAAACTTCACAACCACCATTTCAAGCACACCATAATTTCCAAAGTTCTCATGGATATGCACCTCCTTATGCTCCACCTCCTAGAAGAAATCTTGAGGAAACATTGCATGCATTCATTGAAAAGCAAGAGACAACCAATACTCAACTTGCTCAAAACATGACAGATTTTAAAGATACTCTTGCAAAATTAACATCTGCTCTCAGTTTTCAAGAGAAAGGTAAGTTTCCATCTCAACCACAACAAAATCCCAAGGGGCAATACAATGCAAATGCAAGTAGTTCCGGAAGCCAACACATAGATCAAGTCAAATCAGTCACTACTCTGCGCAGTGGAAAGGTTATTGAAAAACCCTCTCTTGAACCTTATGAGAAAGATGATGAGTCAATCTCTGAGGGTAAGGAAGGGGTTGAATCTGAAAATTGCAAAGAAACGACTGATTCACCACCAGCACTTCCATTTCCTCATGCCATGACCAAACAAAGAAAAGTAAATCACAACTCTGAAATTTTTGAAATTTTCAAACAGGTAAGGATCAATATACCTTTGCTGGATGATATTAAACAGGTTCCTTCCTATGCTAAATTTTTGAAAGATCTATGTACGGTGAAGAGGAAACTGATTGTGAAAAAGAAAGCCTTTCTAGCCGAACAAGTAAGTGCTATTCTTCAGAACAATAATGCTTTGAAATATAAAGACCCTGGTTGTCCTATAATTTCTTGCTTTATTGGAGAACAAAAAATTGAAAGAGCCTTGATCTCGGTGCTAGTGTGAATTTACTTCTATATTCAGTTTTTCAGAGTCTTAATTTAGGTGAGTTAAAACCAACTTCTATATCTCTTTTACTTGCCGATAGATCTGTAAAAGTTCCTAGAGGAATAATTGAAGATGTGTTAGTACAAGTCGATAAATTTAATTATCCTGTGGATTTTATTGTCTTGGACACAGAACCTGTTGAAGCATGTAATTCATTTCCTGTTATTTTAGGACGTCCGTTTCTTGCAACCTCTAACGCATTGATTAATTGTAGGAATGGACTGATGAAGCTATCGTTTGGAAACATGACATTGGAGATGAATATTTTCAACATTTGCAAGCAACGTGGAGATGATAATGATTTACAAGAAGTAGATCATATTGACGAATTAGTTTATGATCAACTTGAATCTACTTTAAGTAAAAATGAGTTAGATGAATCTGAAGATTTGCAAATGATTTATTCTAAGGAAGAAATCACGGATGAAACAAGCACTGAAAATATTGATGCGAATCTTTTGTCAACAACGACAACAGATTTGACATTTGACATCACACCAATCGATGATTACTTTCCTAACGAATCCTTACTTTCTCTTAGTCCAATGCCTTGGTATGATAAAAATAATCAATTTTCTTGCTTTAGGAGATTTGCCAACTGATTGGAGTACTCAAGACAAAGAAATGTTTTTGAACGAAGTGAAGAATTTTTATTGTGATGACCCTAACTTATTCAAATATTGTCCTGATCAAATATTTCAAAGATTCATTCCCAACAATGAGGTAAGTAGTGTCATTAAAATTTGTCATTCTAAAGCATGTGGAAGTTATTTCTCGTCAAAAAATACAGCTATAAAAATCTTTCAAAATGGATTTTATTGGCCTACCATGTTCAAAGACACGCATGCATTCTGCAAAACTTGTGAAAATTGTCAAAAAGTTGATACTGGTCAAAAAGTTTTGTTTTATAATTCTCAACTCTATGCATTCCCTAAAGAGCTAAGATTAAGATGGAGTAATCCTTATGGGGCCTGTGGTATTGAGAATTCAATGAATGACAATGTTTATAAGGAAAATGGACATCGTTTGAAAGCTTACTTTGATAATTTTCCTAATGAAAATGAATCAACTGGTTTGAATGATCTTGTAAATAAAGGTTGATTATTTTGTTTTTCTTACATTGTTTTTGTGTTTCTTTTTGAGTGATTTTTGCTAGTTTCTCTCACCCCGGTCAAATGGCGGAGAACGGTACTCTGTGACTTAAGTCGGTTCTTTCAGTTTCCCACAATAACTGATATCTGTGTATATATTTGTGCAATTCTTTGAATCTCTCTTCCAATTCTCATTAGAAAATGGACACTAATCTTGAAAAATTGAAAAAGTATTTTCCCGCTCTGCCTCAGAATGCGATTACAAAAATTTACCGTGCTAGATGTGCAAGATTGAGATTGTTAATGAATCATGGAATTCCCAAAGATATTCGCTGGTTGATTGAAGCAAAGGTCCGATTATCAGGTGAGTCCTCTAATTCCTTCATTTCACACATGCCTGGAACAGGTAAAAGCACTTTTGCAAAGAAACGTCGTGCAAAACGACTAGAAGTCTGTCATCGATGTGCTAGATGGACTTGTAATACACAATGTCGTTCTTTAGGAATGATATCTATAAACCGTGAAGATAAAATACAATTCATTAAGGATGGCCTGAGTAAGGAGTCTTTAGATAATCTTCTATTGACTCTTGAGACGCATCCTAGTGGAGATGTGCATCGTGCAATTCATGATTTATGGCCACTATTTCATAAAGAACATGATCGACTTAGTCTTGGGAATCTGATTAAAAAGGACCCTGTTTGCTAGTTTTTAAGAAAACTGGATGGGAAGCCTATCCCCGACCCATAGAGGGCGTTTAAGCCGTTCTTGGACGTAAAACTAAGGGAAGATGTGAGCCACAATCACAACTACCTGTACATACACATGCTTTTTCAAAATTAAATAAATAAATAAATAAAGAGAGAGAGAGAGTGTGTGAGACTCCAGCTGGCCTACATATAGGTGTTATGATTGCCTTTCTAATTTCTCATCTATAAAACCCTCTCTTCCTTCCTTTCATTTCTACTCAACCCATACATTCAAAAAATATAGAAGTGTGTAGAAATGGCAAGTTCCTCAAGTCATCATATAAGAAATATTTGTGTTTTTGGTGGATCCAGTCCTCGGAAAGAAAATGAGTTTTTAGAATCAGCAAATCATCTTGGTCAAGTGCTAGCGGAGAGAAAGATTCATTTAGTGTATGGGGGAGGCAATCTTGGGTTAATAGGAGGTGTGTCAATAGCTGCATTTTTAGGAGGTAGTCAAGTTTTGGGGGTCGTCCCCGAAGCTTTAGCACAAAGGGACATCATTGGAAAAACAATTGGAGAGGAACTTCAGGTCTCCACAATGTCGGCTCGAATGAATGCAATGTTTAACCATGCTGATGCCTTCATTGCTTTACCAGGTGGTCTAGGCACATTGGAAGAGATCTTTCATATTTCCTCTTGGGCTCAATTGCACATTCACCATAAACCCATAGGTTTGTTAAATGTTAATGGTTATTATGATAAGTTGTTGTCTTTTCTTGATCATGCTATGGAACAGGAATTTCTAACATCTTGTGCACAATAATTCATAATCTCTGCTGCTACTGCTGAACAATTAATTGACCAACTACAA
>NW_011505229.1:0-3944 GCF_000495115.2 Populus euphratica
TTTTAAAAAATAACTAAAACTACACTCTTAAATAGACTTAAATTACCATGTAATGTAAATGGAGAATTGAACCTTATATTTTATTTATTTATTTATTTAACAAAGCATTAAAAAAATAAAATACCCATCTTATAAAATATAATTTACTTTGATAATGTTTTTTTATTAATTTTAATTTTAAGTTTTTGTAAATTAAGTTTCATTATTTATTTCTATTTGTATTTTATAAGGTTATCTTAACTTTATAATACAGGTCACAAGTTTAGTATGTTAACTCAATTAATATTTTTTTAAAAAAAATAATTTTTCATTAATTTTATCTTTTAATATTTTATTAATTAATAAGTAAGTTTAATGATCTATTTTAATTTATTTCTTATGAAATTTTCTCCATCTCATAACCTAAAATTTGGATTTAGTAGATTAATTTGAGTTGACTCAAATTATTTTTTGAATTTTTAAAAATTATATCTTAATATTAAATTAATTAAAACTTGAATTTCATAATCTATTTTGATTTAATTTTTTATATAGTTATTTTATTCTATAACTTGATGTCTCGATACTAAACATCATCATCTATCTTTCACCTTCTCCTTTTAGTTTTCAATTGAAATTAACAATTTTTTTAAGGTTAATTAATTCATCTATTTTTTATTTTTTTATTGTTTTTAGTTATCATCTTTCTTTCAACTTCTCACTCTATTTTAAGTCAAAATTAACAGTTTGATTTTTTGTTCTCCTTTTCTCTTGTTAGGCTTCCATTGAAATTTTTGATTCACACGTAGAGAAAATAATATTGCACATGTATCCGAATTCAAATATATATTATGTTCTGGAGTACATGAGAATATGTGAGAGAAAGAATGAGATGACCTCTTTTTTTATGTGATTTCAATTATCAAATGTATGAAACTCAAATTTATTGCTTGAATATACTTGTTTGTATTTATTTATTTATTTATTTTTCCTAGTTACTATAGAAAAAAAAAGCTGCCATACTTGTTTTAGAAAAAAAAACAAAAAAAAATGATTTCTTATCATGACAATTATCTAAATAACAAGATTAGCTGCAAATATCGGTTAAATTCTGGTCGAAACATGAAAATACGAATGATATCCACTTTCAAAGTAGGGTTGAGCATAAAAATAAAAAAAATAAAAAAATAAAAAAATTATAAAAATTAAATTATAAAAAAAATAACCAATTAAAATTTTTAAAAAACCAACCAATTCAGTTTTGGTTTTAATTTTATAAGTCTGAAACTGAAAAAATCAAATCAAATTGAAAAAATCAAACTAATTTAAATTGATTTTTATCTTAAAACCTAAACTGAATTAAAATCAGTTAATTTGATTTAATCCATTTGATTTAATTTTAATTTTTAAAAAAATTAATTTTATTATTTTCTAATAAAAATCAAATTAAACCAAAAATAATCATCTTAAAGCAATCCATGACATGACTACGTTCATGGCTAGGACAGGATCGTCATCATAGACCAACAACACGTTACCATACAAGGGTGATATGACAAAACGCTCCAAAAAACAAAAGAACGTCTAACTGTTAAAATTTACTAGCTTTGATTCCTCATGTAAGGTGAGATATATTTTTTTTCAACACAAAAAAAATAAAAATACGGAACGTTGAACAAAATATGCTCTTGAATCTTTTCTATATAATTATGCAACAATATTATATTTAGAAAATAAATAATTTAAATTCTATTGAAAAAAAATTATAGTATAACTCCTTTTTTATTAGTATTTTTTTCAACAAAAAAATATCTTTTTTTATCATGGGTTTTTACTTAGAAAAAAAAATATAATAAATATAAATATTATATTTTCATTCAATATTAATGACCAAATTACTATCAAAATGCTGCATCCTGTGTTAATACATAATTATCCGTGAAACACTTGATTATATCATCATCATTGTTTTGATCTTCTTAAAAACAATGATATTATTTTTATTAGAAGCACAATATTTCTTATAAAAGAGGGCAATAATTAAAACAAAAGCTTGTTAATAATTTAAGCTATGTAAAATAAGTAGGAAACATATCTTTCCCAAATATAAATTAATTTTTTAATTAAAATATCTCTTGATTATTTTAGGAATTTTTTTTAACTAGAATCACTATTTAAAAAAAAAACATTTCATGATTGTTAAAGCAAGTTAAACAAATATAAATTAAAATAATGTGTCCATACTTTATATGTGAATTAAGGCTAAAAAAAATAATATATGTTGTAAATTCATGTAAAAAATATATTTATGAATTTTAAAAATAAAAATTTAATTTTAAGCAAATATTCATGATCAACAGTTTACTCTTACTATTAATTTTTTTCATATTAGTTAGATAGTAATTGAAAAAAATTATAACATTCTAATTAAATTTTATAATATTATTTAACTACTATGTTATAATTGAAGGGTAGAAGAATTATCATGTTAAATAGGTTTTTTAGATTGCAAAAGAAAAAAAAAAGAAAAAAAAAGAAAAAAGAATGAGATGGGTCATGCCCAATACCAAACTCAAACATAAAAAGGTTTAACTCGTAATTTTTATTTTTTTTATATTTGTTTTTTAAAAGACAGATGACATATTATTTTTTTTAAAAAAAACAAACAAACAATGTTTTATTTAATAGTAAACAATACATTTCTAAGTTGTCTAGTTTATGGTTATTAAATCTTGTTGGAAAGTCAGATTTTTAACTTTTAAACCAAATAAATTATTTTCAACCATTTTCATATTTTTGTACGAAACAATTTAAAAAACACTATCTAAATCTCAATAAACCAATTTATACATTAAAATAGCAAAAAAAATAGGCAAAAATTGAAAAACAACCTAAAATTACAAGACTTCCAATGTCTTGATCTACTTTTTTTTGACAATATTAAGGAAAAAACTCACCACCATCAAACTCCCAAGCCTTGATCTACTTGAAAACTCGCCTTTTATTTTAGTTTTTATATGTTGATTTTTTTAAATTTATCTAGTGGAGTTATGTAAGAAAGAAAGATTAAATAAAAACTAATGAAAAATATAAAGATAAAATTAAATAAAAAAAAGTGAAGGAGCGAAGCGCTTTAGAGGCCAAATGTTGTTATACCTGGCAAATCAAGTTAACATGTCTAACCTTTATTATTATTTTTTGAATTAAGCTGTACATGCTAATTGTTTTGAAAAAAATTCAAACGACATGTTTCTCATGGTCAAATATTTTTCCCGCTTACAAAAATTTTGTATATGCAAGCTTTTTTTATGTATTTTTTAACATTAAAAAAATTAAAATGTAAGTTAAAAAGCTTGTGTATACATGTAATCAAATAAATAAAAACTATCTAATAAACAAAGAAAAAGATACTAACAAGAAATAAAAATAAAAATTATAAGACTTTTATACACCTAAAGGTATAAGAAGCTGAATATCTTAAACTCTTAACATTCCATGTTAAGAGTTATAAGGATAGCTCTGTAACCCAACACAAGGCCAATAAAAACCATCAACTATATGTTTAGATTTAAAATGATTATAAATCCAAAGATGTCAGATTTAATATCTTTTCAGACACACTTATGCCCGAGCTCAGCACGTAATCGAGCCCAAAAAAAAAAGATTTGATATCTTGTTAGATCCATATATGCTTGAGGGAGTTGGGTATGATATCTTATCATACTCATACACGTTTTGGCTTACCATGTAGTTGAGTTCAAAAATGTTAGGTATAACATCTTGTCAAACCTGTATGTTTTTTGTTTCGGCACGGAGCTGAATCCATAAAAATTGGGTTATATATTCTATTAAATCAACAAGTATTTAAACTTAGCATGCAGCTAAGCTAAAAAATATTAAATATGACATCTTACATAAAAATAAAATTAGACTTGTATCATTTGAATTTGATATTCTACAAGTTT
>NW_011505228.1:0-3944 GCF_000495115.2 Populus euphratica
TACCATGAGTCGTAGGTTCCTGGTTAGCAAGCAACACATCAGAGAGACGATTGAGGGTTTCCTCTAGTTGGTGATGTGCATTAGCCATATGGATGTCCATTCTATGAAGTCCATCCTGGACTTCACCGAGTACAATTACTAGTTTCTCAATACGTTCTTTATTGATTCCTATAACCTAGCTCTGAAATCAATTGTTAGGCCCCAATAATTATTGTGAGTGATGTTTTCTCTTAGGGTGAGAATAAACCTCTATTTGCATAAAATCTTCTCCCTTCATTACTAAGACTTGGCTGCTTAAATAGCAAAGCCAATTAACCACCCACGTATTTACAACTCAACTGAATAAAAAATCATACAACTAACAAAAATACAAATAAATAATAATAGAAAGAGACCCTCCTCTACTGCCCCGTACATGTCTTCTAACTGCCTGCTCGCATGCACTTTCTCCCTATTAGCATGAATGCACATTTGAGTGCATGGGACATGGAACCACCTGCCTGCACGATTGCATGTTTGAGTGTAGTGCATGGACATGCACCTTACATATATTTGAGATTTGGTTTGGGGTCACAAGTTGAATGTCATGGGCTATCATATTCTCAACTGATTCTGAAGGATTTAACTCCACCAATGTCAACTAATTTCCCATTTCTTTTGAACAGGTTAGTTTGACACTAGCAATTCATGTTTTGATTAAAATGGAAAAACATAGTGACGGTACAGTAATTGAGCTATTTGGCAGTTTGGGTAGTTTATTGAGAAGATGCATGTTTCAAATTCTATCCATAGGTCCCATCCCCAACCACTTTGCATTCATAATGGATGAAAATAGAAGATATGCTAAGAAAATTGGAAGAAGGTGCTGGTCACAGAGCGGGATTTTCAGTTCTCATGTCCATGCTTAAGTACTGTTACGAGCTAGGAGTAACTTGTGTTACTATTTATGCCTTCAGCATCGAGAATTTCAAAAGGCGGTCTGATGAGGTTCAGAACCTGATGGATCTGATACTAGAGAAGATTGATTGAAGGGTTGCTCAAGGAAGAAAGCATTGTGAATGAATATGGTATCAGAGTATACTTTATTGGTACTTTGAAAACTTTTGAGCGAGCCAGTACGGGTGGCAGCAGAGAAGGTTATGAAGGCTACTACTAACAACAAGTGTGTGCTTTTGATATGCATAGCCTATACTTCATGTGATGAGATAATGCATGATGTTCATGAATCCTGTAAAAGTAAGTGGGAGGTGATTCAACCTTGTAACTCACATAAAGCTTGTAATGGTTGTATTAAACAAGTAGATGGCAAAAAGATAGACAATGGCATTGTGCGTGGTGTTCAAGCATTGTACAGAATTGAAGCAAATGAATTACAAGCAGTAAGGACAAGTACATTCAGTAATGGTGTGGCTGAAGAAGTAGAAAGGACTGGGAATAACAATGGTGTGGTTCGACATGCTGTCAATGGATCATGTGATAAATGGGATGTGACACGACTAAAAGATTGATGATGTCTTCTCCCAAGTGCAGGAGTGTCGAAGTAATAAATAACTCGGCAAGACCGGGGTCGAACCATAGGGAGGTTAATTGTATAAATTACAGATAACAATAATACAATAACAATAACAATAATAACAATAACAACAACAACAATAATAATAGTAATAACAATAATAACAATAATAACAACAATAATAATAGTAGTAGTAGTAGTAGTAGTAGTAATACTACTACTACTAATAATAATAATAATAATAATAATAATAATAAACAAAAAGAAGGAGAAGAAGAAGAAGAAAAAGATGAAAACTTTGAGATGGAATATTCATGTAAAGATTAAACAATGATAATAACAAATGTCAAGGTTAGAGGTTCCACTAATGGTATGTCAAACAATTATAGTATAAACTCTTATTATTCAATTGGAAACCACACACAAAGGAGGTTCCAATCTAATTATAGATTGTTAACATGATTACATTAGTCATCTTATTCGATTAATGCTACTACTTGTAAATCTCGTAAAGCATTCATAATTATAACTTATGTTAACAACAAATCAAGTTCCTTTCATAGCTCAGGTGTCGGTTATACCATACATTATGAACTATGAAAGTGTCAAGCATTTGTTATACCAAGTGTTATACAACATAAATCAAGATTAGTCATTTAACAAGCAAAATATTAAAGGGTGAACAAGATAACAAATACAAAACATGTTAGTATTAAACATTAAAGTCCATATTGAGTTTACACTATACTTATTCTTACACCATTAGTATAACCTTTTCACCTTCACATAATAAACTTAACTAAACATAATGAAAGAAAGAAAAATAAATAAACAAATAAGAACATAAATAAGATAAAAGTTAACTAAGTAAATGAAAAGAAATGAAAGGCATAAACTTGATATTAATGAAAGTAAAGCATAAACATTACAAAGAATACAAAGAGAGAAAGCAAGAGCATGATCTTGATCTGGAAACCAAGATGCCTAAATGCATGGCAAGTGCCTCCTTTTATAGGCCAAAATTAGGAACTATTGATTTGATGACTAATGGATGAGTGGGTGACCAACTCTTGACTTGGTGACAATATTGATAACGTCACAATTGGAGCCACTTGAAAATATGAAAGTTGTAGGAAATTGTCTCAGCTTTCTTGTATAAAAAATTTAGGTCATTTGGACTTCTAGAACTCCAGATATGGGCCAAACACTGAATAGTGCTGGGGCTGGAAGACATATTCGGACTTCTTTGTTGTTGCTATAATTTGGACTTGAAAATGGCCTTTTTAGATCTTAGGCTCCATATGAAAGTTGTAGGCCTATGTCTTACCTTTCCATCCATATAAATTAGACCTAAATCTGTCATCGATGTGCTAGATGGACTTGTAGTACACAATGTCGTTCTTTAGGAATGGTATCTATAAACCGTGAAGATAAAATACAATTCATTAAGGATGGCCTGAGTAAGGAGTCTTTAGATAAGCTTCTATTGACTCTTGAGACGCATCCTAGTGCAGATGTGCATCATGCAATTTATGATTTATGGGATGTGCATCGTGCAATTCATGATTTATGGCCACTATTTCATAAAGAACATGATCGATTTAGTCTTGGGAATCTGACTAAAAAAGACCTTGTTCGCCAGTTTTTAAGAAAACTGGATGGGAAGTCTATCCCCGACCCATAGAGGGTGTTTAAGCCATTTTTGGATGTCAAACCAAGGGAAGATGTGAGCCACAATCACAACTACCTGTACATACACATGCTTGATTTTATTATTGTGTTTTGTTGTTTCTTATATTTGTTTAAGTGTGTTTTAGGTTTGTCAATATTCGTTATTTCAGGTGATATCTTCTATACTCTATCTTTCTACCTTAGAACATTGAGGACAATGTCTCGTTTTGGTTAGGGGGAGAGGGTAGTAGTTGATAAACAAAAAAAAATTATTTTCCATTTCATAAAGCATATGCAACATTGTTGTTACTAGGATGGCGGAGTAAAGGAGTTCTTTTGTTAAATTGACTCTTGAGATGCATCTTAGTAATCATTCTTAATAAGGTATATTATAATACTTCTTGAAATATTGAGATTTACAAACTCTCGTATTATTATCACTTAATTTTGCTCATATACTTATTTAACATGTATTCTTAAACCTTAATTTACACACAAACACTTTAACATATGATTGTGGGTTGCATATTGGATTATTACATTATTTATGTTCTTTTGTTAAAGGTAACAACTAAGGGAAAGGGATTGTATATAATTAAAAAGAAAAAGAAAAACAAAAAAGAAAAAAAATGATAATAATAAAAATATAGATAAGTTTGGTTTCGTAGCCTCCCTAACCTAAGCAATTAAGCCCGAAGGGGTGTTTTAACACCTAATACCCTAAAGTCAACTAACTTGGGAACTATTGGCCCAACGCTCA
>NW_011505230.1:0-3943 GCF_000495115.2 Populus euphratica
ATTTGGTATAAAAGTCGAGGACGACTCGTCTTAAGGTAGGGGGATTGTGATATCCTATATTAGAAGCGAGCGTTCAGAACCAGGATTTTATGAATAGTGTTGGTCGTTGACCTATTGTACGTGTTTTGGGGCGTTAGGCGCAGAAGTGAGCTCGTGTAACTAGGAACAAAACCGTGAGGGTGATAGGGCCTAAAACAGATAATATACAAAAGGTTAGGCTGGGCTATTACAACATATATGAACAAATGTTGGATCGATATATAAAATATTATAGTAATTAAAATCTTGATTTATCTAAAAGTTTACATGTAGACATCAGTGCTCAATCTTATAATTATATAGGGGTTTGCACTTATTTGATTTTCATAATTAAGTATTTATTAAAGAGGTGTGACTAAAGGTAACTACAATAATCTTACTGATATAAAAGAGCATATACAAAATATAAGCTTGTAATCTAAGACAACAAATGCCATGTTTAAATTTATTTTCAATAACATTCCATGGATCTATTCATGTGTGGTATCATAGCCTTGAGCTTGATTCTGTTCTTGACTTTGTTGATCTATATGCCAAAATTATTTTCTATTTCTCTACAAGCATACTAGCTAAAAGTAGCATATTAAAGCTCTTTGGCACTAAGGCATATCTCCAAGGATTTTATGAGAAAATGCTTAATGTGAAAAGTTTACTTGAACTCATTGCCATTAAAGCCCTAATTAATGGAGTCTAAAATTATTCTTTATGGAAACATTTGTTTAATCTTTTTGACCAATCTTTGCTCAAAGTAAACTATGAATTGGAATTGGAAAATTATATTTGAGTAAAAAAAAAGAGAATGGTCAAACAAAAACATCCTTATTTTTAATAATAGAGAATATAATATCCAAAGCATCATTGATCTGCCAACTGCTAAAGAATCCAAGATGAACACCAAGGGTTTTATTCATGATTGCTTGTCTTTCTCTAAGCCCCTGACAACTTTGACCACCATATATATTGATGTATTGAATACCTTCAAGGAAAAGAATCCATACAATACCTACCTTTTATGAAGGGTGCTATGAACATAAAAAAAACCCTAACTTGTTTTTTTAACCATGACAATAGGCATGACATCAAAAACTATTATGCCCTAAAAAATAAGATAGAAAGATTGACTAATAAGGGTCACCTTTCGATGCTTTGTAAATAAGGAAATATAATATAAATTAAAAAAAAAAGAAATTGACATATCCCACAATGTATTTTCAAGATAAGATAAGCTTCAGAAATTATATTTCCTCTTGGATGAGAAAATCTTTTCAAATTTTTAATAAAAAAAGTATTGTTTATACATATCTCTAAATGAGATCTCCATGTCTTTAAACAAAATCTTTACAAACATTCTTGTCTCCAACAAAATCTCCATATCTCTAAAGAAATCTCTATATCTTTGTGAAACGTCTTTATACACAATGATTTATCACAATCATAAATCATTTTTCTAGTTAAATGAAAATTCCTTACACTCTAAAAGAAATAATGAAGTAAACTGAACTATTATATCTTACACGATATGTTTATAACAATTGTAAAAAGGTAATATAACATGTATAAAATAATAAGTGTTTTCTTTACTTTACTTATATTAGCTAAGCTTTTTAGATATAAATATTTGAAATATAAAGTGGCAAATGATGATAATAAAAAAAATAAAGGAGATTATCCTATTGTCATTTTAACCGTGCCCAAACAATAAAGAAATCTTCGGCTTGCTATTTGGGCCATGCCCAAGAGGCAAGGAATTCGTTGGCCTACCATTTGGGCGGCTATGTTCTAATGGCGACCTAGGAGACAATCTGTGTATCCAACTCAAATGTCTAAATAGCAGGAAGGGCCTGCCATTTGGTCCAATCCCAAATAACAACCTATATGCTCTCCTTGGAAGTGTAAATTCCCCCTAGGTACAATGACTATCACCCGCCATAAGGAAACAAATTGTAAAATTGTTAGTACAAGTGCTTCCTTTTTTGACCCATGACTATCTCCTTTAAGCCATCTCCTCACTGGGTGTGGTGCCTGCTTTCTCTCAAATGACTGTCTACTACGTACCAACTTGTGTCTTTTGAGGTTACCAACCTTTCACATCTTTTTCATCAATGGTCCAACAAAACACAACAAACAACAACTTGTTTTTATCAAGTTACGTACAAAGAAACATAATTATTCTTGGCCATTAATTTATTTTTCATAAGATAAGCTAAAATAATTGAGATATATAAATACTTTAAATCATCAAATAAATAAATTCATTTAAGATAAGATATAACTACACACAAAAACAATTCAAGGCAAAATAATTATATAAGATAAAGCCACTCAAGGGCCATCAAGGTCATTTAAGGCCACTTAAAGCCAAGGCTACACCAGTCACACAAGCTCGTTCAAGTTCAATCACAAGTTCATACAAAGCGAACAACACATGATGTTTTACATGTAAAAACTTATGTTCAATCTTAAGATGTAATTATATATATAGGCTCTCGAACTTATCTGATTTTCAAAATTGACTATTTAATCAAACTTTCGAAAGTTGGTGGATGCATGAGAAGTGTTTTTCTAGAACTTGACTTTCAGTCCCAAATTGCGTTTTTCTAAATATTTCTTGCTCCCTCTGGCCTCTTTGATGAACTTAGAATGATTCCTTCCTTTGACCTGTTCCAATAATTATAAATGGATACCCTCACCCTCACGTCAATGGCGTTAACAGATTCCCGAAATCAGAGACTAATAGTAGAATTCAGCTCTCTATACTTCGCGAAATCACCATAGCGATCGTGTATAAGCCCAATTAACAGACAGTGACCGAAATGATTTAAAAAAATTATTCATCACCTAATAAATTCTTGTAAAATAATTTATGATTGATAGAAGTGTTAAAAAAAATAAAATACTTTTGGAAAGTAGAAGAGACGAAGAAAAAATAAATAGTAGAAGAGACCATGATCACGATATGGCAAATGGGTGCTTCTGTATCATGGGAGCAACCCAAACCCACAGGGAAAAACTTGTTGGAAACCAAGAAAAAATAAATAAATAATAGAACTCAAAGAAATACTCTTGATATCATGTAAAAACAAAATGAAAATTGTATATTTCATGTATCCCACATAAAGTATGGAGGATATTTATACAAGCCTATACTACTACCCCAATGGAAAATACAATCAAAGGATTTTTGTTACATATATTTGGCCACAAATCAGTCAAAGATAATTACTTGTGTCTCTAGGTTTGCCTCTTTCACATATTTACTATAGTTTGGAGATGTGTTTTGAATCAGACCTGAAGTAGCCAAAATATCCAAATCTAACCAGTCTATTGATATCAGCTCAATTACACCTAGCAGTACATATGCGAAAAGAGAGCGTCAGACCACATTGCTGCTTTCTTGGGTGTCAGAATCTGGAATATTTACAACTTCGATTTCAGCTGGTGATGAGGAGAGAAAATTTTCTTGAGTGTCTTCAGGATTAGAGAGTTCCAACTTCGAAGAGTTCCATTCATGGATATCAGGGGAAGGATCAGAAATTGGAGATTCTCCTGGAGTAACTGGCTCTCCATGATAGATATACCTTGCTAGAGTAACTGTTTTTTCCCAAACACTCTTATCACTTGGAGTTGCATTGCCTCTGTCCTCCACTTCTTGTTTATGGTAGTTTTTCAGGAAGTGAAACAGAAATAGGAGAAAACAAATGGTCGAAGTGGCACCGGTTATAATGTAGATACCCCAGAAGTTTTGCAGGCTCAAGCTTTCAGTTATATCATTGTCAGTTGCAGTGCTTGAGCACTCTCGTGAGGGAGCAAACTGTTGGTGGGAGAAACCACTTGTGGTGGCTTTGAAATACTCGGAGGGGATAAAACACACTCTTTTATTTCAAGAACAAAACTTACAATAACA
>NW_011505233.1:0-3939 GCF_000495115.2 Populus euphratica
TTCGGCTTCCGGCTTATTTCCTTGCCTTGGTATTTGGAGTTCTCTGATTTTCAGTGCCGTGGATTCGCTAACGTCAAAATAAAATGTGTGAAATGAAAAAAAAAAAAAAAAAACCTCATCATGAAAATATAAAATAATCGATTGGATATGCTAAAAATAAAAAAAATATACAATCACCTTAAAATATTATATATGTAAACTGTGTTGCTAATTATATTTTATTCTAGTAGTATGTGATGACTAATTTATCAATGATCTACTTACATGGGTGAGAAAGGATTCACTACAATGAGTTAAATCCAAGATAGGTTTTGACATTTTTAAAGTTTTTAATTTAATGTTTTTAATTTTTGTTACTTCCAATTTATTTGGTGAATTAATATTTTTTTTTATTTACTTTTTATTATGACATGTCATTATTAATAATTTATTAAATCATGGTAATGAATAAAAAAAGTAGGTTTTTATTGGACTCGTGGAACCCAAATCTAAATCCTATCCCTATCGCAAAATATTTTGCTTATAGAACAACAATGATCCATGAATAATAAGCTATTTAGATTCATTTATCTTACCATAATAATTTTTGCTAAATAAGAATTTTTGCACCCCCAATTCTTATATATTCAAGTAATAACTATTTTGAATTGATAAGATTTAGTTGCATAGACATTCAAAATTTTGTAAAAATTAATACATTTAGGTGTCATCAATGAATATTAAACCAAATAAAAAATTAATACTCTTAATTGTCATTGCAATATCAGTGATGAATATTATAATTAGAAGCTTAATAGGAAGACATGTTTCAAAAACCAAGGATATGAAGAGGTATTACTCCACGTTAATATTTAAACTAATAGCTAGTTATGAATATATTTTCAACGCAATTTTAGAAGAGAATTTTTTTTTTAGGGTTTTGGAATGTTAGCCTTTCAATGATCTTTTTAATGTGGGTAAAATCTTGATGGATTTTACAAATAAATCATTAAAACCCCAAAATAGATGGATTTTATTTGACAAATATTATTGTTTTTTTAATGCAAACATAAAAAATAAAAATGCTAAAATGATATCAACAATTAATAAGACACTTATGAATTTTAAAATTATATATATATAGGGTAAATCCTAAATAAAATTTAAACCCCAGAGTGAAAGGATTTCAAACTTCCACGTACTCTTTCGTGCATTATAAAAAAGAAAATGCTCATAGTCCACTATTTTCACATTTTATTGCAAACAAGGACATAAAATATGAACTTTAGAATAATCAAAGAAGGTGGGTTTAAAGTGATAATGGTGTTTTGTTTGAATTATGTGGGTATATAGCTGAAAATAGAATATTAATTTTATGTTTGTTTAAAAATGATTGACACGATATAATATAATAAAAAACTTGAATCTACTGGCATTCTAATTAATTTGTGATAAAATCTGTTCAAATTCTTAAAAAAAGAAAAATTACTTTTTTAAAAAGCTGTTTAAAACAATGGTATTTAGCTATTTATAAACTAAAGGATGAAATTGATAATAAATAATCAATTATATAAGAAGATTTAATTGATAAAAATGTAGTTAATAAAATGAGGGTGAAAATAAAAATAAAAAAGAAATTATACCAAATTTTTTGAATTTAAAGATTAAATTAAAAAGAAAAGTAATTGTAAAAAATAAAATAAAAATAAGACAACAAATGAGTTTACTCGTGTCTCCGTGATATTTTATGTATTTTTGTATAAAAATTGTTGAAAAAACAGGTTATAGAGACAAAATTATCTTCCTCCATCTCCTGACACCTCAAACAATAGCTGCTGATGAAGAAATCTCAGGACAACATATAGCCTGCACGTGGCATTTTGTTCCTAAGAAATCCTACGCTTCCCTAACCTACCTTTCCACGATAGAGGTGAATTAAGTGGCTGATGTGAGTAGATCACGATGCTATTTTATAAAAGATCAGCCAGTGATAGATTTGATGGTTGGTTGATGAGATTCTCTCCCCCCTTCGCTATGTTTTTAACGGACAAGATCTTATAATACATTAACCAAGTGTGAATGTCTTACATCTAATAGATGTGACGACAAAATGCCTTCGGACAGACATACCGCGTTTTCGTACAGTAAGTAACAACCAAAACAGCTTCCAGGGACCAGTAGTAGAATATATATATATATATATATATAAAGAAAACCCTAAGTGGAACTTTTCAAGATCCAAGAAAGCTGATTTTAGGAAGAATCAAACGCCTTGCAAGCTGATCAAACAACCAAGATGAAGCAGCAATACTTAAGGACACACACCACTGCTTCCGATCCAGTTTCTCATTGCTGTTAGTCACCTTGCTCGATAACTCCACTATCACTCCTTGAGCAACTGTGACTACAAGCACAGCCGCTAAGAAACGCTTGTTCTTGCGTATCCACATAAACATGCTCTTCTTCTCCACAGGCAGCCTCGCAGTAAATATATTGAAAACTTGGCAGATGACTGAGGTATTGAAAACAAGTGTGTTATTAATCGCCAAATCCAGAATTGACTTACCCACAGTGAATTGTAGAGCTGATAGAGTAACTGCCTGATAAAAGACCTGGATGAGGATGTTGTTGAAGATGCTTTCGTTGATAGGTCGCTTGGACCAGCATACAGGAGGCTTTCTCATGAGATCTTTGGACGGCTGGTCATGACTGATCACTGCTAGTAGGCCCAGGGTATCAATGATAACCTTTTCCCAGAGTATCTGGAATGCTGACAATGATAATACACCAGAAGAACAAGCTGAGATAAGGTTGATGACAAGGGCTGCAACGTTCATTGTAAGCTGAAATTGAATGAACTTCTGAATATTGTTGTAGACGCACCTTCCCCAGCTCAACATAGTCACCACGGAAATGAAGTTATCATCCAATATGACAATTTTTGAGCTCTCTTTCGCCACCTCAGTCCCTCTTATTCCCATGGAGAGCCCAATATCTGCTTCCTTCAAAGCTAGGGCATCGTTGGTACCACCACCAGTTACTGCTACCACATGACCGTCCTCCTTTAAACATCGAATCATTTCAAGCTTGTCAGATGGGGATGAACTTCCCATCACAAGGAGTTTCCCAATCCTTTCCATTCTCTGCTCCCGCGAGTAGTTACTGAATTGGACTCCTTCTACTATAGCATCGCTTTCCACGTCCTCTTGATCACAACTGAAAACTCCACATTCAATGGCTGTAGCTCTTGCTGTACGAACATCGTCACCGGTGACCAATATAACTTTCACTCCTGCATTCTTACATGATTCTACCGCCGTTCTTGTTGAAGTAAACTCAATCCAGAAGGTCAAGGAAGGCAGCCACCAGCTGTCACCGCCCAGCCGCCAGCCGCCAGCCACCGGCCGCCGGCCGCTTTCACACCGTCGGCCAAAAACCGCCTTCACACTTGAAGGTTGAATTTTCTTGTTTTGATTTCGTGTATAAATAGATAGCTAAGCTTATGCAATTATGTGTGGAGAGATTGAGAGAAACACTAGAGAGAAAGAGAGAAAGAAAGAGGGGTTGTTGTAAGCTTTTGTTTATGTTATTGTAAGCTTTGTTCTTGAAATAAAAGAGTGTGTTTTATCCCCTCCGAGTGTTTCAAAGCCACCACAAGTGGTTTCTCCCACCAACAATTGGTATCAGAGCCCCGTTCGTCAGAAAACAGAGGTATTTTTGGGAAATATCCGAATTTTCAAAGTTGTCAAAAACAAGTTTTGATCATTCCAAAGTGTAGAGCTCATCAATACGAACTCAACGGTGCAAAAATCAGATCAATCGGAGCACGGGGTGGACCACACTCTCCATCTGAAATTTCAGCACTGTAGCCCACGCGCCCCGAGGAAGAAGACGAGTGAGCCACACGCGCGCCATATTTGAGCCGCGCCGAGCCACAAGCCATATTTCGAAGCCGAGCCG
>NW_011505360.1:0-3665 GCF_000495115.2 Populus euphratica
GAAAACTTAGTCATTGCCGACCTAGTAATCATCACATGACCCCAGTTCTACGGTTGAAGCTGAAATATTTAGGTCACATATAATACTATAGAATTGGAAATTATTGACAAAAACTGAGTTGCTACCGATGTACAAATAATCACTAGAACCCAGCGCGTATAGACTATTGCAGAATCAGAAATCATTGGCGAAAATTTAGTTGAAGCATACTAGAAATCATCATAGGAACCCACTTCCACGACTGATATTGAAATCTTCAGTGCACATAGATTACTATAGGATCACAAATCATTGATGAAAATTTAGTCGCTCCATACCAGAAATCAACACTAGAACCTAGTTTGATGACTGACATTGAAATCTTCAACATGCATAGACTACTGCAGAATCAGAAATCATTGATGAAAATTGAGTCAAGCCTGAACTACAAATCATCACTGGAAACCAGTTCTATGGATGACGCTGAAATCTCCAGGGCCCATAAACCACTGCAAAATCAAGAATCATTGAAGATAACTAAGTCGTTACGGCCAAGAAATCATCACTAGAAACTAATTCTTTGGGTGACGTTGAAATCGTTGACTCGCATAGACTACTGCAGAATCAGAAATCATTAACGAAAACTAAGTTGCTCTCGACCTAGAAAATCATCACCGAAACCCAGTTCTACGACTGACGTTGAAATCTTTAGCTTCCATAAACTACAGTAGAATTAGAAATCATTGACGAAAACGTAGTCATTGTCGACCTAGAAATCATCACTAGAACCCAGTTCTAAGGCTGACGATGAAATCTTCTGCTCACATAGACTATTGTAGAATTAGAAATCATTCTAGAAAACTGAGTCGCTGCCTACCTAAACATCATCACTAATCCCGGTACTACGACTGACGTTGAAATCTTGAGTGCGCATAGACTTGTGTAGAATCAGAAATCATAGGCAAAAATTTAGTTACTGCATACCAAAAATCATCAATGGAACCCAGTTCGAGGGCTGACTCTGAAATATTCAACGCCCATAGTCTACTACAGAATTAGAAATCATTGACGAAAATTGAGTAGCTCGCGACCCAGAAATCATCACTAGAACCCAGTTTTATCGGTGATGCTGAAATCTTTGGCTAGAATAGACCACTGCAGAATCAGAAATCGCTGACGAAAACTGAGTCGCTACCAACATAGAAATCATCATCGGAACCCATTTCTACCGCTGGTACTAAAATCTAGAGCACGCATAGACTAATGCACAATCAGAAATCATTGGTGAAAAATTAGTTACTGCATACCATAAGTCATCAACGAAACACAGTTATATTGCTGACGCTAAAATATTTAGAGCCTATAGTTTACTATAGAATTAGAAATCATTAACGAAACCTTAGTCATTGCCGACCTAGAAATCATCACCGGAACCCAGTTCTATGTGTGACGGTCAAAATCTCTGGATCACATTGACTACTACAGAATCAAATATCATTGACGAAAACTGAGTCACTACCGATAGAGAAATCATCATCGAAACCCAGCTCTATGGCTGACATTGAAATCTTCAATGCATAGATTAATGCATAATCATAAAACATTGGTGAAAACTTAGTCACTACATACGAGAAATCATCAATGGAACCCAGTACCATGGCTGAAGTTGAAATCCCCAGTGCCCATAGTTTATTATATAATTAGAAATTATTGACGAAAACTGAGTTGCTCTCAACCCAAAACTCTTCACCAAAACCCAGCTCTACCGCTAATGTTGAAAACTTGAGCTCCCATATACTGTAGTTGAATTAGAAATCATTGACGAAAAACTTGTCGCTGCATACAAGAAATCATTTGCGGAACCCATTTTCATGGCTGACAATGAAATCTTCAGTGCGCATTAACTACCACAACATCACAAATAATTGATGAAAATTTAGTCCCCACATACCATAAATCATCACCATAACCCAGTTCCATGACTAACACTAAAATATTCAACACTTATAAAGTACTGCAAAATAAAAAATCATTCACGAAAACTGAGTCGCAACCGACCTAGAAATCATCATGGGAACCCAGTTCTCGGCTCATATTGAAATCTTGAGTGTGCATAGAAGAATGCAGAATTAGAAATCATTGGCAAAAATTTAGTCGCTGCACATAAAAAATCATAAATAGAACCCAGATCCATGCTTGTCGTTGAAATCCTCAGTGCCCATAATCTACTACAGAATCAGAAATCACTAACAAAAACTGAGTCGCTCTCAACCCAGAAATCATCACTGGAACTCAGTTCTACGGTTGATGCTGAAATCTTTAGCTCTCATAAACTATAATAGAATTAGAAATCATTGACAAAAACATAACATTGCCCACCTAGAAATCATCATGGAACCCAGTTCTAAGGCTGACGCTAAAATCTTCTGCTCACATAGACTACTACAGAATCAAAAATCATAAACAAAAATTGAGTCCCTAGTGACATAGAAATCATCACGAAACCCAATTCTAAGGCTAACACTCAAATCTTTTGCTTGCATAGACTATTGTAGAATCAGAAATAATTGACAAAATCTGAGTCCCTACTGACATTGAAGTCATCACCAGAACCCAGTTCGACAAACAATGAAATCCTCAACGCGTATAAACTAGCACAGAATCAGAAATTATTGGTGAAACTTTAGCCGCAACATACCACAAATCATCACTGTAACCCAATTCCATGACTAACCTTTAAAACTTCAGCAGACATAGACTACTGCAGGATCACAAATCATTAAGGAAAATTTAGTTGTTGCATACCAGAAATCATCTTCGGAACCTAATTCGATGGCTGACAATGAAATCTTCAGCGCCCATAGAATACTACAGCATCACAAATCATTGATAAAAATTGAGTCGATCTTGACCCATAAATGATCACCGAAACCCAGTTCTACGGCTGACGCTGAAATCTTCGGCTCACATAGACTACTCTAGAATAAAAAAGCATTGATGAAAACTTAGTCACTGCAGACCCAAAAATCGAATCCCACTTCAACTCCTTCCCCTGAAATCTTCAAATCGCATAGTGCAAAATCAAAACTCATTGATGAAAACTTAGTCACTATACACCCAGAAATCATCAGCACAAACTAGTTTCTCGGCTGACGCTGAAATATTCAGTGCCCATAAACTAGTGCAGAATCAGAAATCATTCATGAAAATTGAAACACTAGTGGCCTAGAAATCATCATCGAATCCCAATTCTACATTTGACGCTGAAATTTTCATTGCCCATAGACTACTCTAGAATAAAAAATCATTCACTAAAACTCAGTCGTTGTTGACCTCATAGTCATCACCAGATCCTAGTTCGATGGCTGACACTGAAATCTTCTAGGCCCATAGACTGTTGTAGAATTAGAAATCATTAACGAAAATGGAGTCAAACCTGAACTACAAATCATCACCGAAAACTAGTTCTATAGATGACGTTGAAATCTTTAGGGCCCATAGACTATTGCAGAATTAGGAATCATTGAAGATAACTATGTCGCTATGGCTAAGAAATCATCATCGGAACCCATTTCCACGTTTGACACTGAAATCTTCAGCGCCTGTAGTTTGCTATAGAATCATAAATCATTGACGATAACTAAATTGCTCTCGACCTAGAAATCATCACCGGAACCCAATCTTAC
>NW_011505112.1:0-4221 GCF_000495115.2 Populus euphratica
TGAGCCCTGGCACATGATTCAAAAAATTAGGTCTTGATGAAGAACCAATAATCTTAGATTAAGTCGAGCTGCAAGACCTGATAAATTTGAGTTTGTGCACTAGCCACATCTAACCTTTCTGGGTGAGGCTCCCTTTTCTAGGACTAAGTTTTTGGGTCTGGAAGTGAATGCCTCGCAACAAGTAGTAATAATAATAATTGATTGTACCCTTCAATTCGATTCTATGTTTTTTTATATAGTATTTATTATAAATTTAATAATATTAATGAATATAACAATATTAAACTCTTCTGACCCAGTTTCGTATAATATTTGTAATACAAACAATACTATTTTTAATATTAATACTATTAATTATAATAAAAATAAAATTATTTATAAGACAAATAAAATTATTTTTAATATTAAAAAATTTAATTATAACAAAAATAATATTATTTATAGCACAAGTAATAATATTTTTCACATTAATACTTTTAATTATTATAAAAATAATAGTACTTACAACAAAAAAACCCAAGACTTAAGAACTTTAGGTCTTAATGTTGGACTCAAGAGAAATGGGTTAGGATTTTGAACCCAAAAGAAATGGATCCCAAAGAAATGGATCCCGACATTTGATCCAAAACAATCAGATCCTAATGCAAGACCCATTATCCCTGAATACCCATGCTAACCCCAGAGAATCAAATCTTGATGCAGGACCTAAGGCTAAGGGTCATAACGCAAAATCAAAGAGAATAATAATAATAGAAATAAGAATGTTTATAAAATAGATAAGAATATTTTTATTTTATTAAATATTATGTTAATGCTATTAATTATAATAAAAATAATAATCTCTATAGCACAACTAAAAATATTTTTATATTCATACTTTTAATTATAATAAAAATCTTAGGTCTTAGGTTTTGACACCAAACCCCTCAGCTTTAGATCCTAATGCAAAGTCTAAGAGAATTAGGTCAAGATCTAGTGTTTTTGAGTCCCGTTATGCAAATGGATCCAAAGCTATTTTGAGTCTTGCCCCCAGCAGCACCTAACACATAATTTATTTATGTATTCAATAATACATATAATTTAAAACTATTGACTAGAAAATTTAAGGACAGTAAAACAATGATAAAACTTTGAATCTTACACATTGATATTATAAAATTAAAACATTTTCTATTACCCAAAATAATATTATATTATAATATTTATAAATTATTTTTTAATGGATTTAACTGTTAAAAAATTCTCTTATATAATATAAATATATGATGTGAATGCAAAATTTATTAGGAGCTCCATCAACTTTAATATAATAATATTAGAGGAAAAAATTAAAAAATTTCAAATTTTTTTCAAAGAATTTTTGAAACATAAAAACAAATATGCCTTAATAAGAAAATTCAACACAACCTTAAATGAAAAAAAAAAATGATCACCCAACTTTTAAACAACATCAAAAAAACTTTATCAATTTATTTTTTCTTTATTGCATGGGAAAAAATTATATAAGAAAATAAAAAAAAATAAAAAAATAATTATTAATGGGTCCTCCTGAGAATAGGACCCAACACTAATGGGTCTTGTCAGGGATATGACCAACGATGAAGAGTGCTGCTTGGATATTGAAAAATTAAAAATGGCTTGGTGTTGTTGCCAAGCGCACTAACTGGCTATAACACCATGCTCTGTTGTTGAGTTGCTGTTAGGTTTGCGGGTCTAGCCCTAGAATCCTCGTTTAAAGTCAAACACTAGGTGTTTGCAGCCTAGATCGTACAACCCCATCAAAATTTAAACTGATAATTTTCTTCCTAACCAAAAAGACAGCCCCCATCTCTGCAGTATTTGCAACTCTATCTAACAAGAACAACTCTGTCATTACTCCTCCCTAATAAAAAACAAACCTAAACAGTGCAGTACATAGTGAAAGTATTTTTAATCTACAATAACTCACGTTATAGTACTGAATAATGCAATTTATAATAAAAACACTCACAGTCTATAATAACTCAATTTATAGTAAAATATTGATTCCTTTTAATTATAATTAATATACATATATATACATATATTTATGTATATATGTATTTATGTATACGTGAGTGATAAGTTTATCTACGTTACATGAAATTATCTCCTACCAATAAAAATCCAGGAGCGGCAAATAAAAAGGAAGTTTGTGTTCCTTCACTTGATCAGAATACTAATCAGTGTTTTAATAGAAATTTTTCAAGATATTTTTTATTTAAAAATATATTAAAATAATTTTTTATTATTTAAAATTTATTTTTAATATTAACACATTAAAAATAATAATAAAAATACAAGTTTCATAAAATATAAGTTTAACCACAGTCTGCAAACACTATATCTAAAGAATATTGAAATATTTACAGTGTATTTAGGAGACAATTCTTATAGTGTCTTCTTTTCAACTTGAATAAATAGAGTTGCTAGCAGCAAGTAAGACACCCAAACTGATCCCTCATCTTTGTTGTCCCATCCAAAAAAAGGGTGAATACTGGGTCCAATTCATGCATTATAATAACACACACTTTCTTTAAAGTTGAGCTGATTAGTCTATCATTGAGCTGTTAAAAATATATCTATCAATTTTTTTTTTATATTAACTATAAGTAAAACTGTTCTGTTTTACTATGACATGGAATATTATTTGCTATAAATAAATTTATTTTGAATTACACTATTCTGCATTACAGTGCAAATACTATAAACTATGAATGCTTTTCATTGTAGATTCTATTGTTATTAGGAATATGTGAAAAGGCTGCAACTTGCAGGATTTAAGTGTCAGGTTAGAGGGGTGCTGGACACACCCCTATGCACGCGTGGTTATTAGGTTACCTATTTGGGGGTTGGGCACATCCCAGCACACTTGTGGCACTGGGGCTGTGCTGGGCAAGCCATGATCGCGTCCTATTAGGGACAAGTGGTGCTTGGGTCATGATTCCAGACTCAAAGGGAATGATTCAGGCGTCAGAATCCATAATCAATGAGTCTAGCATAAGGACCTAATCCTATTGGGTCCTTTATTAAGACTCAATATTCATGTGTTTTAGGATTATAAATATTATTATTTGTTCTAGAAATAATATTATTATTTTTATTATAATTAATATTATTAATAAAATAATAAATAAATTGTAAAGAAAATATTATTATTTATATTCTAAAATTTTATGGTATTTTTTTATAAAAATAAAAAATGAGCCTGGCAGTGTATTATTAAAAATATTCAACAATTCTAAGTATTAATATAAAAAATATTATAATTTACGTTGTTAATATTATTATTTTTTAAAAAATATAAAGTATTCATCTCAAAGATATTATTATTTTTTATAATATTATTATTTTTATAACAATTCAAAGTTTTAATATAAAAATATTATTATTTATGTTCTAGATATTCTTGGAATTAAAAATAGTATTATTTATGTTATGAATATTATTATTTTACTATAATCAAAAGTTTAAATATTAAAAATATTATTTTTTTATAATAATCAACATTATAAATAAAATAATTACTAAATTAAAAAAATTATTCTTAATATTTCAAACAACCAAATATTTGATTTGAAAAGTAAAATTAAAAATTACTGTCAGTATTATTATTATTATCATTAAAAAATTTAAAGAATTGTTATTAATATCAAAGAAAAACCACATGGGGACATGTGGCTCTTAGGCTCTTGGCCGGGGGTCGGACATACCCTCTACACACACGTGACGTTTGAGTTATGCCTTTGTACTAGGTACATCCTACTGCACACATGGGGTTTGGAATCTTGCTTCAATTGTTGTCACACCTCTACACATACGTTGCGTTGAGCTCTTGCCTCAGTGCTGGGCACATGCTTTAAGCACATGTAGTGCTTGGCCTCCTGCCTTAATGCTAAGGACTTCCCCGCGCACACGTGGTACTTGACCTCCTATCTCTGTACTAAGCATACCTCTATGCACATATGGCCTTTATATTGTCTACACGGGGGTTAGACATACATTAGGACACACGTGGTGTTTGGACCTAATTATTCTTGGGCGCTGCATGCTACAAAGCTTTAAAATAGTCTTGGGTTATTGGCTATGCAAAATCCAAAATGGATTTGGGCCATAATCAGGACCTGATTTTTTATAAAAATAAAAGGTGAGCCTTAGCGTAGCGCGGGCCACTAATTAGTAATTATTTTATTTAAAACCATG
>NW_011505255.1:0-3893 GCF_000495115.2 Populus euphratica
AATCATAAAGAGGTTAATTGTACAAATTATAAATAACAATAATATAACAACAACAACAACAACAATAATAATAGTAGTAGTAGTAATAATAATAATAATAATAAAGAAAAAGAAAGAGAAGAAGAAGAAGATGATGAGAACTTGGAGATAGAATATTAATGTAAGGATTAAACGATTATAATAACAAATGTCAAGGTTAGAGGATCCACTAATGGTATGTCAAACAAGTATAGTATAAACTCTTATTATTCAATTGGAAACCACACACAAAGAAGGTTCCAATCAGATTATATATAAACTTTTATTATTGAATTGGAAACCACACACAAAGGAGGTTCCAATCAGATTATATATTGTTAACATGATTACATTAGTCATCTTATTCAATTAATGCTAATACTTGTAAATCTCGTCAAGCATTCATGATTATAACTTATGTTAACAACAAATCAAGTTCCTTTCATAGCTCAGGTGTTGGTTATACCATACAGTATGGGCTATCAAAGTGCCAAGCATTTGTTGTACCAAGTGTTATACAACATAAATCAAGATTAGTCATTTAACAAGTAAAGTATTAAAGAGTGAACAAGATAACAAATACAAAACATGTTAGTATCAAACATTAAAGTCCATATTAAGTTTACACTATACTTATTCTTACACCATTAGTGTAACCTTTTCACCTTGACATAATAAATTTAGTTAGACATAATGAAAGAAAGAAAAATAAATAAACAAAATAAGAACATGAAGAAGATTAAAGTTAACTAAGTAAATGCAAGGAAATGAAAGGCATAAACTTGATATTAATAAAAGTAAAGCATAAACATTACAAAAAATACAAAGAGAGAAGGAAGAGCATGATCTTGATCTGGAAACCAAGATGCCTAAATGCATGGCAAATGCCTCCTTTTATAGGCCAAAATTGGGAACTATTGATTTGATGACTAATTGATAAGTGGGTGGCCAACTTTTGACTTGGTGACAATCCTTATCTTCTCTTGTCTGCCCAAAACGTCATTGATAACGTCAAAACTAGAGCCAGTTGCAAACATAAAAGTTGTAGACAATTGTCTCAGCTTTCTTGTGTGGAGCCACTCGAAAACATGAAAGTTGTAGGAAATTGTCTCATATTTCTTGTGTAAAACATTCAGCTCATTTTGACTTTTAAAACTCCAAATATGGCCAAAATACTGAACAGTGCTGAGGCTGGAGGACAGATTCAGGCTTCTTTGTTGTTACAACAATTTGGCCTTGAAAATGGCCTTTTTAGATCTTGGGCTCCATATGAAAGTTGTAGGCCTATGTCTTACCTTTCCATCCATATAAAGTAAAACTAAATCTGAGATCTACAACTGCAGATATGACCCAATTACCGAACAGTGTTCCGGTTTGGATTGCACTGACATCTCTTTTCTAAGTTTGGTCATCTCTTTGTCCTTTCAATTTCAGTTTTTAAATTCATCAATCAATCCTTTCATTTATGTGATAGGCCTGCATTTAAAATTAATATTTACTACAAATTAAAGGTATCTTATATTACTAGATATATTATTATAAAACATGCTTTAGTTAAGGAGTTATTAATACTTCAAGTACAAAATGATGATATCAAACCTTGATAAAAATACATTTTTAAATACTAATCACGTACCTAGGGCTTGACATATTGTCAAACTCAATTGTATTTAGGTTTAGCACACAGCCAAACCCAGCGTGCCTTCACTAGAGCGTGTTTGTTTTCCTGAAAATTTATACATGCATGTCTTTCTTGATCCGATATATTTAAGTAAAGACATATTAATAAAAGCTTAAAAGTCATCTACTAAAGTGGCTATCATGATTATTATTATTTTTTAATGGGGCATGAGAACCCCTTACTAAGGTTGGTGATTACATGATTTTGCTATTTGTACTAGGGAGACGAATCACTTCCATCCCTTAGAGATTGTGTATATAACACTAGGAAGATTACATCTATTCTTTAAAAATTGTTGCATATAGCATTAAGGAGATTGCATTTATCCATTGAACATTGATGCATATAGCATAGAGGAGATTAAATATATCACTTGAAGATGGGTGCATATAACACTAGGTAATTACATTTATCCTTTAAAGATTAGTGCATATAGAACTAGGAAGACAAGTCAATCTCATATAGAGTGGTGCATATAACACTAGGGAGATCAAGTCAATCATTTCCAAGATGTATTATTGAAAGGCCCTTAATTATCACCCAGAGAAAATAAAAATAAACATTTTGAATAAGTTATTTATATATAAGAAACTTACATTCTTATTTTCATTGATTATGGTAAATTTTTATTTGAGTAGAGTGTCTGGCGTGAGGGAGATTCATCCCTTTTCTTTGAGTAGTTGTAAGAAATACTTCACATGTTTTACGATTTGAACGGACGTTCCACTCACACTTGTTGAAAATCTCTCAAAATCTCAAGGCTTTAACTGTATTTATGAAGTTGGCAAAGCATAGCCCCAATTTGTTTGTCTCACCTTAAGTGGCTTGCACTACCTTAGTGAGGAGTTGAACCTGATTGAAGAGTTGTTGAAGCTTTATTTGGGCATGAGTGTTTGCAGTAACGAGAAGACTTGCCTTGCGTCGTAGTATAAAAGGGTATTGGTTGTGTGTCATGAAATGGTCTAAAAATATCAAAAGCAAGCTTTAGGAAGAAACCAATGACTTTTTTTTTATCAGTTCTCACAAATAATGCAACTGGTAAAGTTTTAAAAAATCCAAATAGCATAGGAATAGGGTTCTCAGATTGGATAATCAGTTAATCAATTAGTTTGAGCAATCTCATCAATTCTCCCTAGCCAATAGTTTTTGTAGCATATACATGGTGCTTGGTAGGCCAAGGTGGCTTGTGATTAGTACATGCAAATGGTCTCATTTGGTGGACATAAGGACTCTCCGATGTTTAAATAAGTATTTTTTTAGAGAGAGAAAATACAAGAATGTTCTAGATAAAGATGCCCTAAAAATATATATGCAGTAGAGAATGAAGATTGCGAACTTTTGATTTGAAGGTTTCATTATTTATAGCCTATGAATCTTGTCTTTTTATGAAGAGAAAGGTCTGAAGTGTAATTTTACCCTAATTATACTTAATGAGGTATAAATATCTCTTACATCTATATTAGTATTTGATAGAAATATGATGAGTCTCTAGAGGACTTTTATACACCTAAAAGGTATAGAGAGATTAGGGTCCAAGACTTCAGATGTAATTGAGCTCTTTCACTAAGCTAAACCTAAATGAGGGGGGTTATCCCTTTAGGTGTGCCTTAGTAATTAGTACTTAAAAGTGCATTTTTATCAAGGTTTTATATCATCATTTTGCATTTGAAGTATCAATAACTCCTTAACTAAGCATTTTTATAATAACACATCTAATAATATGAGATACCTTTAATTTATGGTAAATGTTCATCTTAAATGCAGGCGTATCACATAAATAAAAAGATTGATAGATGAGTTTAAGAACTAGAATTGAAAGGGCAAAAATATGGCCAAACTTAGAAAAGAGATGCTGGTGCAGTCCAAACTGGAATACTGTTCGATAATTGGGATATATTTGGAGCTGTAGATCTCGGATTTAGGTCCATTTTATATGGATGGAAAGGTAAGAAAAAGGCCTACAACTTTTATGGGAGCGTAATATTTAACAAGGCCATTTTTATATCTAAATTGTAACAACAATGAAAAAGTCTGAATCTGTTCTACAGCCTGAACACTATTTAGTGTTTGCTCTATATCTAGAGTTCTAGGAGTCCAAATAACCTTAATTTTTTTTCTCGAAAGCTAAAACAATTTTCTAGAGCTTTTAAATGGTTATAATTTTAATGCTATCAATAATGTTTTGGGCAGACAA
>NW_011505236.1:0-3935 GCF_000495115.2 Populus euphratica
TTTTCTAAGTTTGGCCATCTCGTTATCCTTTCAATTTCAGTTCTTAAATTCATCAATCAATTTCTTCATTTATGTGATGGGCATGTAAAATGAACATTTACCACAAATTAAAGGTATCTTATATTATTATATATATTATTATAAAACATGTTTTAGTTAAGGAGTTATTGATACTTCAAGTGCAAAATGATGACATAAAACCTTGATAAAAAATACACTTTTAAGTACTAATCACACCCCCCAATCAGTTTATTACTAGTCTCTAGTAATCAAAGTGTTAAAATAGAAAAACAATTTGCAAATTCCACAAAGCAAGGTATTCATCTTTCAACTTCCATTAATCTATCCAGATAAACAAACTCTCATTAAATTTATATATCTGCTCAATTCCTCTTAACAAGATATTAATAAACCTTTCTTTTGTGCTCAATATATCAACACATAATTATAAGGCTTTTCTTGAAACAAAAAAAAAATTTGTTCTAATGTTTAAGGTTAACTTCCTTGAGTTGAAATTATTATTTTTTTTTCTTTTTTTTCTTTTTTTATTATATATACATTAACTTAAAACGCCATGCATCTTTAACCCATGTAACAAGTTTTCGGCTAATGTCTCCCATACCAATTGGTCTTAGGGCATTAGGTGTTGAGACACCCCTACGAGCTTAGTAACTCAGGTTACAGATACTAATACATAGATAGTACAATGTTTGATTCCCTTAAGTTTTTCTCCTCAACTCATATAACAAATGTTGGGCCAATAGCTCCCAAGTTAGTTGACTTTAGGGTATTAAGTGTTAAAACACCCCTTCGGACTTAGTTACTTAGGTTAGGGGGGCTACGAAACCAAACTTATCTATATTTTTATTATCATCATTTCATTTTATATATTTATTTTGCTCTTTTTTTTGTTTTTTAAAATTGTATATTATCATTATCCCTTAGTTGTTACCTTTAACAAAACAACATAAATAATATAATAATCCAATGTGCAACCCATAATCATATGTTAAAGTGTGTGTGTGTGTAAATTAAGATTTAAGAATACATATTAAATGAGTATATGAGCATAATTAAGTGATAGTAATGCGAGAGTTTGTAAACCTGAATATTTCAAGAAGTATTATGATAGACCTTATTAAGAATGGTTACTAAGATGCGTCTCAAGAGTCATAAAAAGATCTCCTTTACTCTGTCATCATAGTAACAACAATTTTGCACATTCTTTATGAAATAGAAAACACAGTTAGTTAATTTTATTTTTTGTTGCTACCACCCTCTCCTCCCAACTAAAACGAGACATTGCCCTCAATATTCTAAGGTAGAAAGATAAAGTATAAAAGATATCATTTGAAATAACAAAAACTGACAAACCTGAAACACACTAAAACAAAAATAAGAAATAACTAAACACAATAATAGAACAAAAGGACAAAAAAATTACAAATGAAGACTCAAATCTAATCTAAGCTTTTTACGGCTTTCCTTAGATGACCAATTTATGCGACTCATGGAGGGATCAATTATAGGAATGAAAGATTGTAGTTAGTCAATCAATTGTTCAGCAGTAGCAGCAAAGATTATGATTTCTCGTGCAGAAGATGTTAGAAATTCTTGTTCCACAGCATGATCAATAAAAGACAATAACTTATCATAATAACCATTAACATTTAACAAACCTATGGGTTTATGGTGAATGTGTAGTTGGGCCCAAGAAGAAAGATCTTTTCCAATGTGCCTAGACCATCTGGTAAAGCAATGAAGACATCAGCATGGTTAAACATTGTATTCATTCAAGCAGACATTGTGGAGACATGTAGTTCCTCTCTAATTGTTTTTCCAATGATGTCCCCTTGTGTTAAAGCTTTAGGGACGACCCAAAAAACTTGACTACCTCCTAAAAATGTAGCTATTAACACACCTCCCATTAACCCAAGACTACCTCCTCCATACACTAAATGAATCTTTCTCTCAGCTGGCACCTGACCAAGATGACTTGCTGATTCTAAAAACTCATTTTCTTTCTCAGGACTAGATCTACCAAAAACACAAACATTTCTTATGTGAGGATTTGAGGAACTTGCCATTTCTACACACTTCTATATTTGTTGAATGTATGGGTTGAGTAGAAATCAAAGGAAGGAAAAAAGGATTTTATAGATGAGAAATTGAAAAGGCAATCATAATACATATATGTAGGCTAGCTGGAGTCTCACACTCTCTCTCTCTCTCTTTTTATTTATTTATTTTTAAAAAAACATGTGTATATACAGGTAGTTGTGATTGTGGCTCACATCTTCCCTTGGTTTTATGTCCAAGAACAACTTAAATGCCATCTATGGGTTTGGGATAGGCTTTCTATCTAGTTTTCTTAAAAACTAGCAAACAAGGTCTTTTTTGGTCAGATTCCCAAAACTATATTAAGCATTTTCTTTATGGAAATACGGTCATAAATCATGAAATCCATAATACACATCTCTACTATAATGAGACATAAGAGTCAATAGAAGATTATCTAAAAATTCTCTGTGTTTTGAAATAAGTCCCACCTTTTGACAATTTTTACAGGTTTTGCAGAATGCATGTGAATCCTTGAACATGGTGGGCCAATAAAATCCACTTTGTAAGATTTTTACAGTTGTTTTCTTTGATGAGAAATGACTCCTACATGCCTTAGAGTAATAAAATTTAATGACACTACTTACCTCATTGTCAGAAATGCAACTTTGAAATATTTGATCAAGATAATATTTGAATAAGTAAAGGTCATCCCAATAAAAGTTTTGCACGTTGCTTAAAAACTTTCTTTTATCTTGGTTATCCGAATGAGTTGGCAAAAATCCTAAAGCAAGAAAATTGATATTTTTAGCAAACCAAGGTATTGAACAAAGAGAAAGTAAAGATTTAACAAAAAAGCAATCATCGATTGGTGTGATGTCAGATGTTGAATCTATTGCTAATTTTGACAAATGATCTATGATAATATTTTCGGTGCCTTTTTTATCCTTGATTTCTTCCCGTTTGAAAGTCTCAAATATTTCACAATCATGATTAACTTCCTTTTGTTTGGTCATGACATGAGGAAATGGAAGTACTGGTAGGGAATCAGTCTTTTCCTTGTAATATTCAGATTCAACCTCTTCCTTACCCTTAAAGATTGACTCATCATCTTTCTCACAAGGTTCAAGAGTGGGTTTTTCAATAACCTTACCACTACGAAGAGTGATGACTGATTTGACTTGATCCATGTGTTGACTTCCTGAACTACTTGCATTTGCATTGTATTGCCCCTTTAGATTTTGCTATGGTTGAGATGGAAACTTACTTTTCTCTTGAAAACTGAGAATAGATGTGAATTTTGCAAGAGTATCTTTCAAATCTATTATGCTTTAAGCAAGTTGAGTGTTAATTGTCTCTTGCTTTTCAATAAATAAATACAAAGTTTCCTAAACATTTCTTGTAGGAGGTGGAGCATCAGGAGGTGCATATCTATGAGAATTTTGGAAATTATGGTGTGCTTAAAACTGTGGTTGTGAAGTTTGAGCCTTGTTACTCTTCCAATTAAAATTTGGGTGATTTCTCCAACCAGGGTTGTATATTTGTGAGTATGGGTTATGATTGGGCCTTTGAAAAATCTTTAAAGCATAAGTTTGTTCATGGAGATATTCCCTAAAAGAAGACAAGGTTGGACAATCATTGGTTGAGTGTTCATTTGTTTACAAATTTGACACGCAATGTCTTAAACAGATTTTAATTTACCACTCTTTTTTAATTTTAGTGCCTCGACTTTTCTAGCTAAAGATGCAAACTTGGCTTGGAGGTCAAGATCTTCCCTAAGGTTGTACATACCTCCACTAGATGTATGAGATTGAGTTTTACTCGATGCCTCATACATGCCTGTAGTGTCCAAATTTTGAGCATTTTCAGCTAGCAAG
>NW_011505237.1:0-3934 GCF_000495115.2 Populus euphratica
ATGAATCGTATCCCTCAATTTTTTTCTTTAATAGGACTTCAGCTGCTAACTAAATCCATCTCATGCAATCATCATGCACCTTGCATCCCTGAAAATTGTTGAGCATTTTGAAGCGTTGACATTGAACTTTCGAGCTGGTAGTGTGTGAACTATTATTAAGCCTAGATGCTTGGCTAGATGTTCAAGTTAGAGGTGGTTCCGTGACCAAATGAGACTATCTGGTAAGAGTTTAGCATGCTTTCTGCGACAACGTAGTTGCCTGAAGGGGATTTATTTTAAAGGGGAGTTATTTATTGTGTTTACTACATGGGTATAGTTATTTTTTAAAATATTTTTTATTAAAAAAAGTTATTTATCATCTTTATCAGCAGTATGTGTAGTTATTTTTTAAAATATTTTATATTAAAAAATATATTAAAATATTTTTTTTATTTTTATAAATCATTAAATAAAAAATAAAAAAACTTACTTTTTAAAAAAATATTTTTAAAATACAGAAAACAAACAAGATTATAACTCTAAATTAAAAAGTACAGTGTTCACCTGTTGTGAGAATTTTGAACTCAAGAATAGCACTAAATTAAAAACTTTAGTACTCACCTGTTGTGAGAATTTTGAACTCAAGATCTAACAGCTTCACTTTATGAAATGGAATGATTTTTGAAAGTGATATGGATTCAAATCTCACAAAATATATATAATTAATTAATTTCCTCAAAAACGTTTGAAATGAACTGTTGTTCGCAGGATTGAATCTGTCATGCACAGTTCCCTTGAACTGATGTACATTGATGATATGAATCAAGCAAATGGTAAGGCTAATCTAACTAGATAGAAAGAGAGCTGTGTAAATGAGGAGAGTTTCCATCTCAAGATCCCAATAGATTTCATTCATCAGCTGCTAGCTTCTACATGAGCCAACGTACTAGGGTTTTTTGAGACAGGATGGTGTTACTTTCTTGTTTTTTTTTTATGTTTTAAAAGTGAATTTAAAAAAAATTATGTATTTTTACTTTAAATTAATTTTTTTGTTTTTAAATTATTCTGTTTGATGTTAAAAATAATTTTTTAAAAATACTGTTTGATGCCAAAAATAACTTTTAAAAAATAAAAAAAAAAATTATTTTAATATATTTCTGAATAAAATATATCTGGTACTTATATTGTATTTTCAAGATAAAAATAGAGAAGATGTAGAGTGTACTGTAGACCTCTAACTTGAGTAGGATAAAGGCAATAATTATATGGAAATACAATTTGATAGAACTGTTTATCTTGATATCAATATCATTTTCTTTTATTTGCAAATGATGGTATTTTAAAATCAGTTTTCATTTATTAAAATTAAATTTACTTTTTTATTTTATTTTTGTTAGAAACAGATTACTCATATTAAAATAATAAAATTTATAAAAAATTTATCTCTTACATTATAAAACTTTTATCAAAATGATCTTAATGTTAAAGAGGATACGAGTTTCATGATAAGCCAAAAACAAAGTTGGTAATTCTAACCTAACCTGTTCATGTAAAAATCAGTTTAGGACCTCATTAACATGGTTTTTTTTCTTTATCTAAGCTAGGTTTTAAACAAAATCAATTCAAAATTGATATAGTTTAATTTTTTTTATTTATCTTATAATATGTCAAGTTAATTTACAAGTTAATTAGTTAATTCAGGCGAAACTCGATTTAATTTTTAAAAAAATTATAAAGAAAAATTTATTTTAATTTGTCTTTTTTAATCTTAAAATTAAATTAACCTGAATTAATTTATTAAAACTGTAAAAATATCCATAGAGAATTACCATATAATTATTATAAAACAAATTTTCATGTGTTTTGTTTTATGCAATTAGATGAAGTTTCTTCATCTTATCTTGTAACTAAACCTAATATGTTAAATTAGAATACATGATATATTGTTAGGAAAAGATTTGTACAACTTTGGTGTATACATAATAATATTTGAGTTATTCTATAATATCATATCTTCAACATTACTTTCTCTCTTTTTTTAATCTTTCCAAACCGTTTCTCGTGATGTTATAAAAGACAATGAGGATAATTGCATTACTTGTCCTGGTTTGTCATTACATTATTTCTGCCCCAAAATTTTTCTTTAAAAAAATAATCAAATATATCCCCAAATTATTGATCTTTTTTATTTCTAAACTATTTTTTGTATCAATTTTATCTAGAAATTACTTTGATTTCTCAATTAAATATTTTGCTAGAATTATTCAACAAAAATCATTAAGTTTTTTATATAATAGTATTATTTTTTCTCAAAATAAAAATAAAGTTTGAATGAAAATATAGATGAAAAACTTTAAAAATGGACGAAAATCCCTAGTTAATCATTTTTAAAAATTTAAGAATAAAATTGAAAAAAAAATATTTAATAAAAATATTGAAAATTCCTGTATGATCATGTCATTGAGGGTATTGTTGAGATTTCCGTTTGTTTTCTAGTTTCAACCTTTTTTTTTCTTTTTTTTTAAAAAAATTAGGTTAAAATTGATTCCTCGCATTTATTTTTATTTTTTTCTTCTTTGAAAATTGCATTAACTACATGTCATTGATAGAGAAAAGGACACAAGGAGGAGGTTGAGGTTGAGGGCATGTTTTCCTAGGAAGGGATGGGCCTGGCACTAATCTAATGGGCTTAGGCCCGTGGTGACCAAAGAAGCAAAAGGAAGTTTCATGGCTCCTCTTGAAAGAAACCAGTGGACAAATTTGGCAGAGAACATAACTGCACAATTTTGCCACCAATAAAAGAAGTTTCTCTGTCGCAGGCAACCAAACATATTTTAAAGTTAAAGAACTTTAATTCAACAAGCTACATAATTTTTGGTTATTAAACCCAATTTCATCCGGTAATTGATATAAAATTAGGATTAAGTGTCAAAACAAACAAGCAAAATTGATTATATATAATTTAATTAAAAACTCGGGTTACTTTCAAAACCACATAAAAATTTATTAATTTAAAAAAATAAAAAAAATATTTTTATAAATTAAATGATATCATTTTAATTTAAAAAATTAAAATAATCCAGATTCATATATCCAACTTGTTACTAAAACATATCTTACGTTGAACATTTAACTAATTAGATTTTACAACTCGATGGAGTTGAATTATAAACCATAACCAATATAGAATATCTTTGTGAATAAAATCTTGGAGGATTAACCCAAATCAATATATTTATGTCTCTATTATATGGTCCCAGGAAAAGTTTAATCATAAAAAATATGTGCTTGGGACAGTTGTGACAAGCTTACAGTCCACCTCTTGTGTGAGCAATGAGCCTTCAAGTAAATAATTATTATCTGTGGCCTTCTGGTGAAATCAAAAGCTTGTTTGGTATCTGGTTTTCAATTCTATTTTTATTTTTATCTTGAAAAAATATTACATTAATATTTTATGTTAATATTTTTTATAACTATGGTATAGTGACAATGGATTATATATTTAATTTCTTGGTAACAAACAAACCCTAGTGAATACACATAGCAAAGCATTGGGGGCTATGAATTGTGAGAAGATGCCACCTACTCTTTTTGCATGATGAACCCTAATACTATGAAGCCACGCATTTCTTTTGCCATACCTTACCTCCAATATACTTCAATATTTCTCTCCCTTTCTCCCTTCCCTAACCACCTATATATCCAGCCCCACCATTTGTTCCTTCTCCCTCAACATCTTCTCCTTGTTCCCCTTCGATCCTCTCTTAATTTCATTACCCTCTTAATTCGATATTAGATCACTAACTATTATACCCTTTAGCTTGTACTTAATTAGCCACGAGATGAGCACCATTTGTGCCGAGCAACACAAGCCCTACACTCCTCACCAACTTCTTTCTCCCAAGAGACCCTTAAGAGATCTTGAGATTCTACCAAGAAAACTCCTTACAAAGAA
>NW_011505293.1:0-3815 GCF_000495115.2 Populus euphratica
ACTTTATACTATACTTGTTTGACATACCATTAGTGGAACCTCTAACCTTGATATTTGTTATTATCATTGTTTAATCCTTACGTTAATCTTTCCATCTCAAAGTTCTCATCAACTTCTTCTTTTTCTTCTTCTTCTTCTTCTTCTATTATTATTAGTATTATTATTATTATTACTACTACTACTACTATTACTACTATTATTATTGTAATTATTGTAATTATTATTATTACTATTATTATTGTTGTTGTTATTGTTACTATTGTCGTTTATAATTTGTACAATTAACCTCTCTGTGGTTCGACCTCGATCTTGCTGGGTTATTTATTACTTTGACACTCCTGCACTTGGGAGAAGACAACAATCTTTTAGTCGTGTCAAGTTTTTGGCGCCGTTGTTGGGGAGGTATGTTCTTGTATAAATTATAATATTTATTTTATTTTCTCTTTTCACTTTTCTTGTATATAACTTTGTTTCTTGTTTCTTGTTTCTTCTTCTTTTATTTTCTTCTTCTTTTTATTCTATTCCTACACATGCATGAGAGTGTGGTCACATACATCAAATGGAAGACTTTGTATAGTATCCTCATCATTTTCAGAAAATATGGCCGAAGAAGATAATCAATCACATCATAATGAGAATAATGAGAATAACCGTGCTAGAACACTTAGAGACCACAGGAATCCCACAAGAACAAGTGCACCATCATGCATAGTTTTTCCTCCTGATGCATCTCATTTTAATTTTAAGCCAGACATTATTCAACTTTTACCTTCTTTTCATGGCTTAGAATTGGAAAATCCATACTTGCATTTAAGGGAATTTGAGGAGGTTTGGAACACATATAATGATTCAAATTGTAGCATGAACACCATCAGATTAAAGCTTTTTCCTTTTTCATTAAAAGATAAAGCTAAAACATGGCTACAAAATTTAAGACCAGGATCCATTCGTGCTTGGGATGAAATGCAACAACAATTTTTAAAGAAGTTTTTCCCATCTCATAGAACAAACTCTTTCAAAAGACAAATCACTACTTTCACTCAAAAACTAAGAGAAACATTTTACCAATGTTGGGATAGGTATCGAGACTTGCTTAATACTTGCCCTCATCATGGTTTTCAAACTTAGAGATTGATTTCACATTTTTATAAAGGGTTAACACCTAGAGATAGGCAAATGGTTGAATTGATGTGCAATGGAACTTTCGAAGATAAAGACCCTCATGAAGCAATGGAGTACTTAGACTTGTTAGCTGAAAATGCTCAAAATTGGGACATCGCAGATACTTATGAGACACCGAGTAAAACTCAACCTCACACATCTAGTGGAGGCATGTACAACCTTAGGGAAGATCATGACCTTCAAGCCAAGTTTGCATCTTTAGCTAGAAAAGTCGAGGCACTAGAATTGAAAAAGAGTGGTCAATTAAAATCTGTTGAAAACATTGTGTGTCAAATCTGTGAAACAAATGAACACTCAACCAACGATTGTCCAACCTTGCCTTCTTTTAAGGAATGTCTCCATGAACAAGCCCATGCTTTAAACGGTTTTGAAAGGCCCAATCATAACCCATATTAGCAAACATACAATCCTGGTTGGAGAAATCACCCAAATTTCAGTTGGAAGAGTGACAATGCACAAACTTCACCACCACAGTTTTAAGCACACCATAATTTCCAAAATTCTTATAGATATGCACCTCCTTATGCTCCACCTCCTACAAAAAATTTTAAGGAAACTTTGTATGCATTCATTGAAAAGCAAGAGACAATCAACACTCAACTTACTCAAAGTATAACAGATTTTAAAGACACTCTTGCGAAATTCACATCTGCTCTCAGTTTTCAAGAGCAAGGTAAGTTACCATCTCAACCACAGTAAAATCACAGGGGGCAATACAATGCAAATGCAAGTAGTCCTGGAAGTCAACACATGGATCAAGTCAAATCAGTCATCACTCTTTGTAGTGGTAAGGTTATTCAAAAACCAATTCTTGAACCTTGTGAGAAAGATGATGAGTCAATCTCTAAGGGTAAGGAAGGGGTTGAATCTGAACATTGCAAAGAAAAGACTGATTCCCCTCCAACACTTCCATTTTCTCATGCCATGACCAATCAGGAAGAAATCGAGGATGAAAAAGGCACAGAAAATGTTGATGCAAATCTTTTATCAAAAGTGACAATAGATTCGACACCTAGTATCACACCAATCGATGATTACTTTCCTGATAAATCTCTACTTTCTCTTAGTTCAATGCCTTGGTTTGCTAAAAATATCAATTTTCTTGCTTCAAGATTTTTGCCAGCTCACTGGAGTACCGAAGACAAAAGAAAATTTTTGAGCAATGTGCTAAATTTCTATTAGGATGACCCCTACTTATTCAATTATTGTCCTCATCAAATATTTAAAAAATACATTCTCGACAATGAGGTTAGTAATTTTATTAAATTTTATCACTCTAAGGCACGTGGGGATCATTTCTCATCAAAAAAGAGGATTGTAGAAATCTTACAAAGTAGATTTTATTGGCCCACCATATTCAAGGAATCACATGCATTCCGCAAAACCTGTGAAAATTGTCAAAATGTGGGATTTATTTTAAAACACAAAGAGTCTTTAGATAATCTTCTATTGACTCCTAAGTCTCATCATAGTCGAGATAAGCATCGTGCAATTCATGATTTATGGCCCCACTTTCATAAAGAACATGCTGGATATAGTCTTGGAAATCTGACTAAAAAAGACCCTGTTTGCCAGTTTTTAAGAAAATTGGATGGGAAGCCTATTCTCGACCCATAGAGGGCGTTTAAGCCGTTCTTGGATGTAAAACCAAGGGAAGATGTAAGCCACAATCACAACAACCTATACATACACATTTTGTTTTAATAAATAAATAAAAAGAGAGAGTGTGTGTGTGAGATAGAGAGAGAGACTCCAGCTAGCCTACATATAGGTGGTATGATTACCTTTTTAATTTCTCATCTATAAAATCCCCTCTTCCTTCCCTTCATTTCCACTCAACCCATACATTCATCAAATATAGAAGTGTGTAGAAATGGCAAGTTCCTCAAGTCATCAAATAAAAAATATTTGTGTTTTCGGTGGATCTAGTCCTGGGAAAGAAAAGGAGTTTTTAGAATCAGCAAATCATATTGGTCAAGTGCTAGCTAAGAGAAAGATTCATTTAGTATATGGGGGAGGTAGTCTTGGGTTAATGGGAGGTGTGTCAATAGCTGCCTTTTTAGGAGGTAATCAAGTTTTGGGGGTCGTCCCCGAAGCTTTAGCATAAGGGGACATCATTGAAAAAACAATTGGAGAGGAACTTCAGGTCTCCATAATGTCGGCTCGAATGAATGCAATGTTTAACCATGTTGATGCCTTTATTGCTTTACCAGGTGGTCTAGGCACATTGGAAGAGATCTTTCATATTTCCTCTTGGGCTCAACTGCACATTCACCATAAACCCATAGGTCTGTTAAATGTTAATGGTTATTATGATAAGTTGTTGTCTTTTCTTGATCATGCGGTAGACCAGGAATTTCTAACATCTTCTACACAACAAATCATAATCTCTGCTGCTACTGCTGAAGAATTGATTGACCAACTACAATCTTTCATACCTGTGATTGATCCCTCCATGAGTCGCATAAATTGGTCATCTAAGGAAAGCCGTAAAAAGCTTAGATTGGATTTGAGCCTTCATTTGTGAATCTCTGTGTCTTTTGGTTTTATTATTATGTTTTGTTATTTCTTATATTTGTTTCAGTGTGTTTCAGGCTTGTCAGTGTTCGTTATTTCAGGTGATATCTTCTATA
>NW_011500420.1:0-5299 GCF_000495115.2 Populus euphratica
TTAAAAACTTGCTTACTTCAGCTCCTGTCATTCAACCTCCTAATTGGTCATTATCTTTTGAAATAATATGTGACACAATTGCTTATGTCGTAGGTGCTGATTTGAGACAAAGAAAAGATAAAAAACCTTATGCAATTTACTTTGCAAGTAAATGTTTAAATAGTGCTCAAATAAATTACACCACCATTGAAAAAGAATTACTTGCACTAGCATTTGAATGTGAAAAATTCAAGTCTTATCTTGTTGGCTCACCTGTTTTTGTTTTTAGTGATCATGCAACATTGAAATATCTTCATTCTAAGAAAGATTTTAAGGCTAGATTGGTATGATGAATTTTGTTACTTCAAGCATTTGATATCACAATAAAAGATAAGAAAGGCATTGAAAATATTGTCGCAAGTCATTTGTCAAGATTGACAACAGATTTAAAATCTGACATCACACCAATCGATGACTACTTTTCTGAAGAATCTTTGCTTTCTATCACAAGATTGCCTTGGTTAGCTAATATTATTAATTTTCTTATTTTAGAACAATTGCCAGCTAATTGGAGTACCCAAGGAAAAAGAAAGTTCTTGAACAAAATGAAGAACTTTTATTAGGATTGTCGCACCCTCCTGCGCACGGCGTCAAATGGCGATTTTTTTTTTGTTTTGTTTGATTGGTTCTTCGGAGTCGCCACCTAGTATTATGGTTACTAGATAACCTAACTGGTCTTTCAGAGATTCTAAGGCAAGGGACTGGTTGTATATAGGGAAGGTATTAGCATCCTTATGACACCTTACCTAAGGTAAGTTGCTTGGTGTTTCCTAATCCCATCAGTTTTTCTAGGTTTGATTCAAACTAAATTTATTAAGATACAAATCCAAGGAGATTCCAAGTGCCTTAAAAGCTCATTTTTCCCTTAGTATTTCAAGAGTTTGCGACTCGTAAATCGCAAAGAGAAGGGACAAAAATTTAGAAATCTAGAGCGCTTTAAAAGCCTATTTTTTTATCTTAGTGTTTTATACTCTCACGGCTCGTAAATTGCGGAGTAAAATAAAATTAAAATGTCCTCAATTATAATCAAGACTTCTTTCAAGGATGTGTGATGACTTATTATCCCTAGAAAATTATTTTGGATATTTACCACTTAGGGTTTCTTTATCCAAATATTAATAGTGAATAATAATAAGTTATTCCCATTAAATATTTTGGATATTCATTGATTAGTACTTAAAAGTGCATTTTTATCATGGTTTTATATCATCATTTTGCACTTGAAGTATCAATAACTCCTTAACCAAAGCATGTTTTATAATAATATATCTAATAATATAAGATAACTTTAATTTGTGGTAAATGTCTTTGGAGTTTTACAAACATGTTGTAAAATTCAGAAATGCAAGAAAATAATTTTTGTGTTTAATAAATCCATGCAAAAACACATTTTCAAAACTTCGAATACTTACTGCTCTTTTTTTTTATAAAAAAAAAAACATTCAAAACATGTTAGGATATTGACTATATGCAACACAAAATATTTTTATATTTTTTTGTCGAAAACCTAAGCATCACAATGAATCGCAATTAAAGACAACAAACCATACGTATATATTCTCAAAATTTGCAAGAAAACTGAACAGTCCAAAAAATCAAGGATGGCACCTCGAAGTCAAGCATAAACCTTTTTTTTATCCTTTTTTTTTTTAAATCTAGCCTAGCCATATGAGCTGGACTTTATTTCCAAGCTCAACTCGGTTATCAGCTAAAACCAGTAACCGGTTCTGCCAGCAGGAGACCCGTATGAATAGTCATTGGTGAATTAAAATTCATATTCACAGTAACAGAGTGAATTAAATTTATGCATGTATGGAGACAAGGAGAGCTTACCTGCTGCACGGACGAAGTTGGTGCTCAAGCTGGTGTTCAGAGATACCGCTGGAGTAGGGGAAAATGAGGATGGCATGTTTAGAACATGGAGGGACGACATCTGTAGCTGGTAAGGAGAGGGGTAAGGTGGCTGGTACGGGGGAGAGCGGCCGATTTGCTTGAAAAAAATGGGTTTAGGGTTTTGTTTGTGTTTCTTTCTAAATGTGCAAAATTCTCCCCTCAAAATTTTCTCCTCCCTTGTGCATATGGCTAGAGGTCCACTTATATAGAAAATCTCTACACATATTATTTAAGGAAATCATGCAATAATTATTGCAGATATTGTTTTCTATTACCAGCACCAACAAATCCTATATATATTGTATTTTATTTTGCAGTGATTATTTTCCATAACCAGCACGAATCAAATCATATATCTATGGTATTTTATATTGCAATAATTATCTTCCATAACCAGCACGAATTAAATCATATATATATGGTATGATTATTTTTCATAACCAGCACGAATCAAATCATATATATATGGTATGATTATTTTTCATAACCAGCACGAATCAAATCATATATCTATGGTATTTTTATATTGCAATAATTATATATGATTCAATAATTATCTCTTAGACATATTACCTCCTTAATATTAGCTCTGATGTTCTATGTTATTGCCACATGTAAACCTTTTTTTTAATTTTTAATTTTATTATTATTATTATTATTTAAATTATAAAAACATGAGTAAAAAATTGAGTAGCAACGGATGCCCCCTCTTTACAATGCTTACGAAGCAAAACTTGTCAAGTGCTTCGCGTAGTAAGTGTTGTAAAGATAAATTGTCTGATCTTGCTAAATCTCAGTGCTTTTCCTAAACAATGGTCTCTCTATCAAGTGACTTGCCTATCTTAAGATTCTTAGAAAACTCCACACTTTTTTTAAGAAATAGTCTCAATATCGAGTGGCTGACCTCTTTTAAAATTGTTAGAAAGCTCCATTCTTTTCTAAGGAACAGTCTCAATATCGGGCGATCTGCCCATCTTAAGATTCTTAGAAAACTCCATCCTTTTCTAAGGAATAAGCTCAATATTAGGTGACAGACCCATCTTAAAATTCTTAGAAAACTCCACGCTTTTCTAAGAAATGGTCTCAATATCAGGTGAGTGGCCCCTCTTAAGATTCTTAGAAAACTCCACGCTTTTTTAAGAAACAGTCTCAATATCGGGTGACCGGCCCCTCTTAAAATTCTTAGAAAACTCCACGCTTTTCTAAGAAATGGTGTCAATATCAGGTGAGCGGCCTATCTTAAAATTCTTAAAAAACTCCATGCTTTTCCAAGAAACCGTTTCAACATCAGGTTACCAGCCCATCCTAAAATTCTTAGAAAACTCCACGCTTTTCTAAGAAATGGTCTCAATATCAGGTGAGTGGCCCCTCTTAAGATTCTTAGAAAACTCCACGCTTTTTTAAGAAACAGTCTCAATATCGGGTGACTAGCCCCTCTTAAAATTCTTAGAAAACTCCACGCTTTTCTAAGAAATGGTGTCAATATCAGGTGAGCGGCCTATCTTAAAATTCTTAAAAAACTCCATGCTTTTCCAAGAAACCGTTTCAACATCGGGTTACCAGCCCATCCTAAAATTCTTGAACACTCCACGCTTTTCTAAGAAACTGTCTCAATATCGGGTGATCAACCCCTCTTAAAATTCCTAGAAAACTCCATGCTTTTCTAAGAAACAGTTTCAATATCAGGTAACCAACCCTTCTTAAAATTCTTTAGAAAACTCCACGCTTTTCTAAGAAACTATCTCAATATCGGGTGACCGGCCCCTCTTAAAATTCTGAGAAAACTCCATGCTTTTCTAAGAAATGGTCTCAATATTAGGTGACTGACTTATCCTAAAATTCTTAGAAAGCTCCACACTTTTCCAAGAAACGGTTTCAATATCAGGTTACTGACCCCTCTTAAAATTCTTAGAAAACTCCATGCTTTTCTAAGAAACAGTCTCAATGTCGGGTGACTGGCCCATCTTAAAATTCTAAGAAACCTCCACGCTTCTCTAAGAAACAGTTCAATATCAGGTAACCAGCCCCTCTTAAAATTCTTTAGAAAACTCCATGCTTTTCTAAGGAATGGTCTCAGTATTGGGTGACCTGCCCATCCTAATATTCTTAGAAAACTTCATACTTTTCTAAGAAATGGTCTCAGTATTGGGTGACCCGCCCATCTCAAAATTCAAAAGAAAACATATTACCTCGAGGAAATGAAGCAATGCTGGTTCACAATTCCTATCTTTTTTTGTAGTTCCGTTGACTTGAGATTTTGAACCTTAGCGGTTTTCCCAAAAACTTGGAACTATTTTGGCTTTCGTCATACTTTTCCTGCCAGGTTAGTGTTATGACAAAATAGCATGCATGGTTTTTGTTACCTATTTTTGAAAACATAGGTCCCCTTTTCTGTTGTAGACTTCTTCGAACTCCTGTTTCTATTTGTTTGCCTGACCTATCCTCTTAAACTAGAATATGCTCCACACGTTATATGTCTTATCCTTTTTATGCTTGGTGTAGAGATCTCTAGTTCCTTACGGGCCATTTCTTGCTCCATTAAACGTTGCTTTGTATTATACTTTTGTCGATGTTTTAATTGCCTTTTTTATTTTTGAAAATTATTTTTAAGAGGAAAACTAAAAAAAAAATAGTTTTGTTCATGAAAACTAAAACTTTCAATGCAATCATGATATTTTGTTTTAAGCAACTTTCCATGATGATACCCCTTTGGGCTTGGGTTCCCTATAGACCTCTATGTGCACTTTTTTCCCCTAGTGTGGTGTGCAATACCTATCAGCTTTAAATTTAGTTTGGATCCCTCCATCTTGGGAATTGATGGAGTCATCTCCTTAGTCATGCGTAAAAATAGTTTTTTCTTAGTAAAAGATTTTGAATGTTATGAGATCATGTGCTTTATGAAGACAGTTTTTTTTTTTTTAAAAAAGAGAATTCATTGCCGAACTTTATTTTATTGATCGGGAAGTATAGTATTTCTTTATAGAGTTAGCATTCGTAGGTCTAACTAGATCTTCTCTATCCATTCTAGATAATAATAAAGCTCCTTCAAAGAAGACTTCCTTTACCACGTAACGACCCTCAATGTTTGGCGCTCATTTACTTTGATCTTCTCCTAGTAAATGTTATATTTTCTTCAGTACCAAATCTTCTTTGTGAAATCCTCGAGGTCGAACTTTCTTATCATATGATTTGGCCATCCTTGATGTTGACAGATTTCAATTATCCTCTTTTTACCGACCAGATTCAACTATTCATATCTAACTTTTACTCATTCCACCTCTTCTAAACTTAGAATATACTAATACTTTTAATGAGGGGGTTTCCACTTCTAAAGGCATCACCGCCTCCATTCCATATACCAAAACGT
>NW_011500420.1:5513-8258 GCF_000495115.2 Populus euphratica
ATCTTGCTATTGAAGTTCATGTGCATTATTAATTATAATCTTTTCTAATGGACCATATTGACAGATCAAGTCTCTTTCCATAAATTTCTTCATCACTTTTTGCCTCCACGTCATCCAAACATCTCAACAAAGTGTCATCAGATGATATCTTACACAAAGTCTCCCTATCAAGATAGAAATCTATTGCCAACCTCCTCAAAGTCTTCTTGTTGATTTTAAATTCCCCCATGGGATATGTCTAGTCTTAGATGAAATTCTTGATATCATAGTACCAAGGGTTTCCATCTATTTCTTTTTCAACTAAGCAACAATGAGTTGGGTTACTTCTGATATCAATGTGTATCGTTTGTACCTTGTGTCTAAAGTTCATTCTGGCCATGGAAGCTAAACGTGGCTAAAGCATCAACAAAAATGGTTTCCTTCCCTTCCTAAATGGGTTAACTCTATTTCCTCAAATTCTTCGGCTAATTTAGACAAGTATTCCTGGTAAGGCCTTAACTTCTCTTTCTTAGTTTGTCATTCTACTTTTACTTGGTAAATGATCAAAATTGAGTCTCCATGCACATTTTATTTTTATTTTTAGCTCCAATGTAGCCTCTAAAACCAAGAATGCAAGCTTCATACTCAGTTATGTTATTAGTGCACCCAAATTACAACTTAACTAAAACCAAATATTGTTTTTATTTGGAAAGATTATCATGACACCAAATCTGTTACCATATATGTTTACAGCACCATCAATATACATAGTCCACCAACCTAATTTCCCTTCCTCAACTGAAAGCACATCATCATCTAGAAAGTCAAATTTTAATGACTCATAATCTTTCATGGCATGGTCGGCTAGGTGATCAGCAATAACACTTCCTTTCATAGCTTTCCTTGTTGTATATACTATATCTTACTCAGCCAGTAGAACTTGCCATTTTGCAATTCAGCTTGATAGATAGGGTTGGATTTAGTAGGTACTGGTTGATTTTCTCGAAAGCTCCTTCATATTCTTATTCCAAATTCTGAGATTCTTCTTCTTTAACAAACAAAGATTAGGTCACAAGTCATGGTTAATTGGGATATAAACCAAGCAATATAATTTAACCTTCCCAAGAACTTTCTTACATCCTTTTTAGCCTTAAAAGCTGGCATAGAATGAATAACCTTTCCTTAACCAGGGTCCACTTCTATCCCTTTATCAACAACTTTCCAGATTTCACCCTGAATGAACACCTTGCATGGTTAAACCTCAACTTGTACTTTCTTGGTCTTTCAAACAATTCCTTCAATATTTGGATATGATTATCTCCCTCTCTAGATTTAGCAATCATGTCGTCCATGTATACTTAAATCTCTTTTTGCATCATGTCGTGAAATAGAGTTACCTAGCCCTTTGGTAGGTGACCACAACATTCTTTAACCCAAATGGCATGACCTTGTAACTAAAGGTTCCTTATGGTGTTACAAATGTTGTCTTCTTATTATCCTCTTAAGCCATTTTTATTTTATTGTAGCCCCAAAAATCCATCCATAAAGGAATATGTGGAGCTAGATGCTGCATTGTCAACTAACATATCTATATGTGGTAGACAAACTCTGATTTTATCTTTCTTTTTAGGTACTACCACTATGTTGGATACTCATTGTGGATATTTGACTACTTCTAGAAAAATGACGTTCCACTACTTTTTAATTTCTACCTTTACTTTGATTAAGACATTAGGATTAATTCTTTTTAATTTTTGCTTAACCGATTTGCACCCTTCTACCAGTAGTACCCTTTATACTATAATATTTGTATCTAAGCTAGACATATCTTTACAGGACCAAGGAAAAAAACATCTCTCAAAGTAACCAATTCTTCTTCTTTTTTAGGAGTGATTATAGTCCCTATCTTTAATTTTTTTTCTCTTATTTTTTTTCATTGCCTATATCTATGGTTTCAAGTTCCTCTCTAGCGGGTTTCTAAGCATGTTCATGTTGTCCTATTTTCATCTTCCAAACTTGTTCATGTTGTCCTTTTTTCATCTCATTCTTTCTCTTCTACAACTACAATGTATTCTTTAAAGTTTGGTCATTCATTCTCAGTGTAAAGTGCAGGTGTTCGTTTTGGAAGATCTACTTTGAAAATGGAAAGTGGTGTGTAAAAACATTAAGATGAACTTTTGAAAATGTATGATCTCATTAAAGGGAAAAACGTTGTCTCAAAACATTTTCTCAAGCAAACCGATTAGGTGGGCAACATCATTCCAAATTCCTTCAAGCTCTTATTAATTACTACTTTTTTGGGTATAACCTTCATTTTCCATCCTTTTCTTTAATTCAGTGTTGTGGATTCTAGAAGAAGGATCTATGTTTCTAGGTCTGCAAATACGTGCATAAATGCATAAGACAATGCATGATATAATGCATGATTATGATAAGAATGCATTTGTATATTGGGTATGGATGCAATCTTCTTGTGAATGAATAATATCTTTCGAGTTGTTTGCTTGAATCATATTCACCAAAAGACAGATTTTGCATAAGAAGATGGGTCAACGCTCTTTTCATTAATGCTTGATAAGTTTATTACATTTAGAAATACAATATTTTAATTCCTTTCTTCAACAAACTCTCTAGCTAAAGGTAAAATGGCAAAGCTGTAGTTCTTAATCTTCCTTAGAAAGGCAACGGTTTTGGCTAGGCGTCGGCAATAACCAATGATGTCCCCTACCACATTTCGTGCATTGATTCTAATAATCTGAACAAGTG
>NW_011500420.1:8647-44488 GCF_000495115.2 Populus euphratica
CTTCGTTTGCAATCGTTAAAGTCAATATCCATTGCTTCAAGTTTAGAGCAACTTTGTATCCAATCCAAACTTATCCCTATTAAGTCCTTCTCACTTTCTTCACTAGCAATCTTTTCCTCACTCAGTTTTAACTCAAGCTTTGTTATTCTTGCATCTCTAAATTGTATTTGCTCATGCATCATTTCTTCCAACATTGCCTTGCCTTTTTTTTTTTGCTTTTGCTCAAGTCTATCCAAAGTTTTTTTCTTTTTACTTGTGTTCTCAACTCCTCTTCATTATTTACCCTTTTTCTTTTAATAGGATCTTCTACAGTTTTAGGAGATTTGACTCTTACACAAGGCATGGCTAAAGTAGCTAAGTCTCTCCATCTTGTATATCCTTCACTTACACTTGGATCCTTTAAACCTTTTATTTCAACCAAAATCAGATGCTTCCAATCTTGTTTGATGATCTCTAAAACTTCTTGTGCAATAGGATCTTTAAACAAACCAAAAAACTAAGCAACTCTCATAGTCCTTGAAACAAACTGCATGCCCCCAAGTTGCCTTACCACCAAGGCAGGAGTATAACTCACATAACTTGTAATCCCTATTAATGACACCCAACGTCTTTGTCCACAACTCATTAGGACTTTCACTGCCATTACCCATGAGGCTCTCCACTTGAAATCACTATTAGGTAAACCTTCTAATTTATCAACCCAATCTTGGTTGTCTAGATCTCCCCATTCTTCTTCTTTTATTAATTTCAAGGGACTTTGGGTGAACCACCAAAAATTATTGAATACAAGTTTTTTGTTTTGATATGGCTAACCATGTAGATATATAACAACTACATGCAACATCTCATTGCTCCTCTTCTGGTCCTCCTACAATGGTTAAGTGTTAAGATGGTTTCAGCTAAAATAGCAACCACTAGATTGATTTGTGTATTATCATACTCTACATAAGTAGCAGCGGCCTCTAAACTCATTACATCTGTTTGACTTGAGAACAACACAAGGCTAAATATGCCCAAGGCAATCAATCTCTCTTTTTCTAATCCTGACTTTTTTTCCAGTTTAATTTCTAGCATCCTTCATTTCATACCAAAACTTTTCCAAGTTAGCAATTCTGAGCAATTTCAACAGTTTAGGGATGATCTTATAAAATCTCAAAGGGAAATAAATCTTATACAAATTGTTTGGAAACTCAATCAATATTCCATATTCCTCTATAGTGGGGCATCGGTCTATGTTTTCAAAAGAAAAACACTAGTAGTCTGGATCCCAAAAATGAACTATGACTCACACAGCTAGGCTTAAAACTTCTACCCTTGTAATTTCCACCAAACATCTATATTTCCTAAAAATGCATCCTTATCCACATTTTAAAAGTGAGTCGTTAACTTGTTCACCTTATTCATAATGCAATTCAAGTTCTTAATTGGTGACACCTTTTTAGCATCGCTTCTAAGGCAGTCTCTTTTAGTCAAATGTGATAATTTAGAATTTTTTCAATATTCTATGATGAAAAATTTAGCAATGGTGGCCATTTTGTTCACAAGTCCTGCAATTCAAGATGCCTTAGGGGTAGACTTGTTTTGATGTAAAAGATATTATGGAGCATACACCCTAAAGATAGGTTTTATTTCCTTTAGACATAGGGTAGCTTTACTACTTGGTCTCTAAAAAAAGGGTCTCTTGTTGTCCCAGTGATCACCCTCGTAAAGGCAATATAGGGGTTCAACAGATAGTGGGATGGCACGTGTACCAATCACTATCAGTCTAAACACTCAGCAAAGAGTTGGGGTTTACACAAACTTAAACCTTGACTCAAGTCATAAGGCAAGCTGCTAGTTCCCCACTTAACTTAAAGTTTCAGGTGTGCACCCTTAAAAAGATAAAGTGATGCATGACTATACCAAGTATGATAGAATGTGAAGATGCATGCTAAAGCTTTAAAACAAAATATCATTCATAATAAAAAAAAACAACATATAACATAATAAAAAAAAACAATTACCAAGCTTAGTCTTAGCATCCCCAGTGGAGTCGCCGTCTTGTCGCACCCTCCTACGCACGACGTCAAATATCGATTTTTTTTTTGTTCTGTTTGATTGGTTCTTCAGAGTCGCCACCTAGTATTATGGTTACTAGGAAACCAAACTGGTCTTTCAGATATTCTAAGGCAAGGGACTGGTTGTGTATAGGGAAGGTATTAGCACCCCTAGTATGCCCTACCTAAGGTAAGCTGTTTGGTGTTTGGTTTGGTTTATAATTTCTATGGTGTTGATGTTTCCTAATCCCATCAGTTTTTCTAGGTTTGATTCAGACTAAATTTATCAAGATAGAAATCCAAGGAGATTCCATGTGCCTTAAAAGCTTATTTTTCCCTTAGTATTTCAAGAGTTTGTGACTCGTAAATCGCAAAGAGGAGGGACAAAAATTTAGAAATCTAGAGCGCTTTAAAAGCCTATTTTTTTTTATCTTAGTCTTTTATACTCTCACGACTCATAAATCGCAGAGTAAAAAAAAAATTGAAATGTCCTCGATTATAATCAAGGCTTCTTTCAATGATGTGTGATGACTTATTATCCCTAGAAAATTATTTTGGATATTTACCACTTAGGGTTTCTTTATCCAAATATTAACAGTGAATAATAACAAGTTATTCCCATTAAATATTTTGGATATTCATCCATTTAGGATTTCTTTGTCCAAACATTAATAGTGAATAATATATGAAATTCCCTATAAAATAAGATTTTTATATTTTTTTGAATATTGACCAATACCCTTTGGAGTTTTACAAACATGTTGTAAAATCCAGAAATGCAAGAAAATAATTTTTGTGTTTAAGAAATCCATACAAAAACACATTTTCAAAACTTCAAATACTTACTGCTTTTTTTTTTATATAAACAAAAAAACATTCAAAACATGTTAGGATATTGGTCGTATGCAACACACAAAATATTTTTATATTTTGTTTTGTCAAAAACACAAGCAACATAATTAATCGCAATTAAAGACAACAAACCATACATATATATTCTCAAAATTTACAAAAACTAAACAGTTAAAAAATCAAGGATTGCCCCTGGAAGTCAAGCATAAACCTATTTTTTATCCTTTTTTAAAAAAATCTAGCCTAGCCATATAGGTTGGACTTTATTTCCAAGCTCAACTCAGTTATTAGCTCAAACTAGTAACCGGTTCTGCCAGCAAGAGACCTGCATGAACAGTCATTGGTGAATTAAAATTTATATGCACAGTAACAGAGTGAATTAAATTTATGCATGCATGGAGACAAGGAGAGCTTACCTGCTGCAGGGACAAAGCTGGTGCTCGGGCTGGTGTTCAGAGATACTGCTGGAGGAGGGGAAAATGAGGATGGCCTGTTTAGAACATGGAGGGACGACGTTTGTGTCTGGTAAAGAGAGGGGTAAGGTGGCTGGTAAGGGGGGAGCGATCCACTAGTTTGTGTTCTTTCTTTTTCTAAGGTGGGGAGAGTGGTCGGTTTGCTTGAAAAAAATGGGTTTAGGGTTTTGTTTGTGTTGCTTTCTAAATGTGCAAAATTCTCCCCTCAAAATTTTCTCCTCCCCTATGCATATGGCTAGAGGTCCACTTATATAGAAAATCTCTACACATATTATTTAAGGAAATCATGCAATAATTATTGCAAATATTGTTTTCTATAACCAGCACCAACAAATCCTATATATATTGTATTTTATTTTGCAGTGATTATTTTCCATAACCAGCACGAATCAAATCATATATCTATGGTATTTTATATTGCACTAATTATCTTCCATAACCAGCACGAATCAAATCATATATATATGGTATGATTATTTTTCATAACTAGCACGAATCAAATCATATATCTATGGTATGATTATTTTTCATAACCAGCATGAATCAAATCATATATATATGGTATTTTTATATTGCAATAATTATATATGATTCAATAATTATCTCCTTGACATATTGCCTCCTTAAAATTAGCTCTGATGTTTTATGTTATCGCCACATGTAAACCTTTTTTTTGTAATTTTTTAAAAATTTTAAATTTATTATTATTTTTTTAAAATTATAAAAACATGGGTAAAAAATTAGGTAGCAACAAGGATGACCCTTATTTATTCAAATATTGTCCTGATTAAATATTTCAAAGATGTATTCCTGATAATGAGGTAAGTAATATCATTAAATTTTATCATTCTGAGGCATGTGGGGGTCATTTCTCATCAATAAAGACAACTGCAAAAATCTTTCAAAGTGGATTTTACTAGCCTACCTTGTTCAAGGACTCAAATGCATTTTGCAAGATTTGTGAAAATTGTTAAAAGTTGAGATATATTTCAAAATGTCACATGATGCCTTTAAATCCTATTCTTGTTATTAAGATCTTTGACTGTTAGGGTATAGATTTTATAGGTCCATTTCCATCATCATTTGGTTTTTTTTACATATTAATTGCAATAGATTATGTTTCAAAAAGGATAGAGGCAATTCCAAATCAAAACAATGATCACAAAACAGTGATAAATTTTTTGAAAGAAAATATTTAAAGTTGATTTGAAATCTCTCAGACCATGATAAGTGTTGGTGGAACACATCTCTACAACAAGTAATTTGAGCCTTTAATAAAAAAAAAATATGGAATCACACTCAAAGTTATCACCCTTATCACCCTCAGACAAGCGAACAAGTAGAGCTTACTAATAGGGAGATCAAATAGATCTTGGAGAAAAACAGTGAATCCTAATAAAAAAGACTAGTGTTTAAGACTTAATGATATACTTTGAGCTTATCGAACTGCTTATAACACATCATTTGGTATGTCACCTTGTAGACTCGTCTATGAAAAACCATGTCCCTAGCTTATGGAACTTGAACATAAAGTTTATTGGGCTATTATAGCTTTCAATTCAAATCTTGATGATGCTAGTCAATTGTGAAAATTACAAATAAATACGCTTGAAAAAATAAGAAATGATGCATATAAAAATTGAAGAATTTATAAAGAAAGAATAAAAGAGTTTCATGATAAGAAAATATTGAGAAAAACATTCAATGTTGGTCAAAAAGTCTTACTTTATAATTCTTGACTCCATTTATTTTCTAAAAAACTAAGATCAAGATGGAGTAGTCCTTTTATTATGAAACATGTGTATCCATATGGGGCCTGTGATATCAAGAATCCAAAGAATGATAATGTTTTCAAGGTAAATGGACATTACTTGAAAGTTTACTTTGATAATTTTTCAGTTGAAAATGACTCTATTGAATTGAGTGATCTATATATAATGATTGATTTTTCTTTTCTCACATTGTTTTGTGTTTCATTTTGGTATAAATTTTGTTTTGCTAGTCTCTCTCATATCGGTCAAATGACGAATAACAGTACTACGTAACTTAAATCGGTTCTTTAAGTTTTTCATAATAACTAATATCTGTGTGTATATTTGTGCAATTCTTTTCTCTTTCTTGCTTCTTTGAATCTCTTCTCTAATGCTTATTTGAAAATGGACACCACTCTTGAAAAATTGAAAAAGTATTTTCTCGCTTTGCCTCAAAATACGATTACAAAAAATTTATCGTGTTAGATGTGCAAGATTGAGATTGTTAATAAATCATGGAATTCCTGAAGATATTTGCTGGTTGATTGAAGTAAAGGTCTGGTTATCAGGCAAGTCCTTCAATTCCTTCATTTTAGACATGCTTGGAAGATGTAAAAGCAGTTTTACAAAGAAATGTTATGCATAACGAGTGAAAGTCTATCATAGATGTGCCAGATAGACTTCTAATGCAACATGTCGTTTTTTAGGAATGATATCTATAAACTGTGGAGATAAAATACAATTCATTAAGGGTGGCTTAGGAATGATCAACTTAGTCTTGAAAATCTGACTATAAAAGACCATGTTTGCTAGTTTTTAAGAAAAATGGATGGGAAGCCTATCCCCTACCCATAGAAGGTGTTTAAGCCATTCTTAGACGTAAAACCAAGGGAAGATGTGAGTCATAATCATAACTACCTGTATATACATATATTTTATTCAATAATAATAATAGTAAATAAATATAAAGAGTGAGACTTTACCTAGCCTACATATAGGTGGTATGATTGTATTTTCAATTTTTTATCTATAAAATCTTATTTTCCTTTCCTTCATTTATACTCAACTCGTATATTCTATAAATATCATAGTGTATAGAAATGGCAGGTTCCTTAAGTCATCACATAAAAAACATTTGTATTTTTTGTGCATTTAGTCCTAGGAAGAAAATAAAGTTTTTAGAATCAACAAAATAATCTTGGTTAGGTACTAGCTGAAAGAAAGATTCATTTAATATATGGGGGAGATAACCTTAGGTTAATGTGGGGAGTGTTAATTGCAGCATTTTTAGGAGGTAGTTAAGTTTTGGGAGTTGTCCCCAAAGCTTTAGCAAAAGGGGATATAATTGGAAAAAAAATTGGAGAGGAACTACAGGTCTTCACAATGTTTGATCGAATGAATCCAATGTTTAAATATGTTGAGGCTTTCATTGCCTTACCAAATGGTCTGGGCATATTGGAAGAGATCTTTTATATTTTCTCTTGGGCCCAACTGCACATTCACCATAGGACATGACTAAAAGATTGATATCTTCTCCCAAGTGGAGGAGTGTCGAAGTAATAAATAACCCGGCATGACCGGGGTCGAACCACAGGGAGGTTAATTGTACAAATAATAGATAACAATAAAATAACAACAACAACAACAACAACAACAACAATAATAATAATAATAATAATAGTAGTAGTAGTAGTAGTAGTAGTAGTAGTAGTAGTAGTAGTAGTAGTAATGTTAATAGTAGTAGTAGTAGTAGTAGTAGTAGTAGTAGTAGTAGTAGTAGTAGTAGTAATAATAATAATAATAATAATAATAATAATAATAATAATATAGAGAAGAAGAAAAAGTTGATGAGAACTTTTAGATGGAAGATTAACGTAAAGATTAAACAATGATAACAACAAATGTCAAGGTTAGAGGATCCACTAATAGTATGTCAAACAAGTATAGTATAAACTCTTATTATTCAATTGGAAACCACACACAAAGGAGGTTCCAATCAGATTATAAATTGTTAACATGATTACATTAGCCATCTTATTCAATTAATGCAAATACTTGTAAATCTTGTCAAGTATTCATGATTATAACTTATATTAATAACAAATCAAGTTCCTTTCATAGTTTAGGTATCGGTTATACCATGCAGTATGGGCTATGAAAGTGCCAAGTATTTGTTGTACCAAGTGTTATATAACATAAATCAAGATTAGTCATTTGACAAGCAAAGTATTAAAGAGTGAACAAGATAACAAATATAAAACATGTTTGTATCAAACATGTAAGTCCATATTAAGTTTACACTATACTTATTCTTACACCATTAGTGTAACCTTTTCACCTTGACATAATAAACTTAACTAAACATAATGAAACAAAGAAAAATAAATAAACAAAACAAGAATATAAATAAGATAAAAGTTAACTAAGTAAATGAAAGGAAATGAAAGGCATAAACTTGATATTAATGAAAGCAAAGCATAAATATTAAAACAAATACAAAGAGAGAAAGCAAGAGCATGATCTTGATCTGAAAACCAAGATGCCTAAATACATGGCAAATGCCTCTTTTTATAGGCCAAAATTAGGAACTCTTGATTTGATGACTTATTGATGAGTGGGTGAAGAACTCTTGACTTGGTGACAATCCTTATCTTCTCTTGTCTGCCCAAAACGTCATTGATAATGACACGACTAAAAGGTTGATGTCTTCTCCCAAATGTAGGAGTGTCGAAGTAATAAATAACCTGGCAAGACCAAGGTCGAACCATAGGGAGGTTAATTGTACAAATTATAAATAACAATAATACAACAACAATAACAATAATAATAACAATAATAATAACAATAATAATAATAATAATAACAACAATAGTAGTAGTAGTAGTAGTAGTAGTAGTAGTAGTAGTAGTAAAGAAAAAGAAGGAGAAGAAGAAGATGAGAACTTTGAGATGGAATATTAATGTAACGATTAAACAATGATAATAACAAATGTCAAGGTTAGAGGTTCCACTAATGGTATGTTAAACAAGTATAATATAAACTCTTATTATTCAATTGGAAACCACACATAAAGGAGGTTCCAATCAGATTATAAATTGTTAACATGATTACATTAGTCATCTTATTATAACTTATGTTAACAACAAATCAAGTTCCTTTCATAGCTCAGGTGTCGGTTATACCATATAGTATGAACTATGAAAGTGCCAAGCATTTGTTGTACCAAGTGTTATACAACATAAATCAAGATTAATCATTTAACAAGCAAAGTATTAAAGAGTGAACAAGATAACAAATATAAAACATGTTAGTATCAAACATCAAAGTCCATAATAAGTTTACACTATACTTATTCTTCCACCATTAGTGTAACCTTTTCACCTTGACATAATAAACTTAGCTAGACATAATAAAAGAAAAAAAAATAAACAAATAAAATAAGAACATGAATAAGATTAAAGTTAACTAAGTAAGTGAAAGGAAATGAAAGGCATAAACTTGATATTAATGAAAGCATAGTATAAACATTACAAAAAATACAAAGAGAGAAAGGAAGAGCATGATCTTGATCTGGACACCAAGATGCCTAAATGCATGGCAAATGCCTCCTTTTATAGGCCAAAATTGGGAACTATTGATTTGATGACTAATTGATGAGTGGGTAACAATCCTTGGGAACTATTGATTTGATGTCAAAATTGGGAACTATTGATTTGATGACTAATTGATGAGTGGGTGACCAACTCTTGACTTGGTGACAATCCTTATCTTCTCTTATCTTCCCAAAACGTCATTGATAACATCAAAATTGGAGCCACTTGAAAACATGAAACTTGTAAGAAATTGTCTCAGCGTTCTTGTGTAAAAACTTCAGCTCATTTTGACTTCTAGAATTCTAGATATGGCCAAAATACTGAACAGTGCTTGGGCTGGAGGACAGATTCGGGCTTCTTTATTGTTGCTACAATTTGGACTTGAAAATGGCATTTTTAGATCTTGGGCTCCATATGAAAGTTGTAGGCCTATGTCTTACCTTTCCATCCATATAAAGTAGACCTAAATCTGAGATCTATAGCTCCAGATATGACCCAATTACCGAACAGTGTTCCGATTTGGATTGCACCGACATCTCTTTTCTAATTTTTATCATCTCTTTGCCCTTGCAATTTAAGTTCTTAAAGTCATCAATCAATCCTTTTATTTATGTGATAGGCCTGCATTTAAAATGAATATTTATCGCAAATTAAAGGTATCTTATATTATTAGATATATTATTATAAAACATGCTTTAGTTAAGGAGTTATTCATACTTCAAGTGCAAAATGATGATATAAAACCATGATAAAAATGCACTTTTAAGTACTAATCATAAGAATTAAACAATGATAATAACAAATGTCAAGGTTAGAGGATCCACTAATGGTATGTCAAACAAGTATAGTATAAACTCTTATCATTCAATTGGAAACCACACATAAAGGAGGTTCCAATTTGATTATAGATTGTTAACATGATTACATTAGTCATCTTATTCGATTAATGTTAATACTTCTAAATCTCGTCAAGCATTTGATTACTACTTAAAAGTGCATTTTTATCATGGTTTTATATCATCATTTTGCACTTGAAGTATCAATAACTCATTAACTAAAGTATGATTTATAATAATTGATTAGTACTTCTATGAAAGTGCCAAGCATTTGTTGTACCAAGTGTTATACAACATAAATCAAGATTAGTCATTTAACAAGCAAAGTATTAAAGAGTGAACAAGATAACAAATATAAAACATGTTAGTATCAAACATTAAAGTCCATATTAAGTTTACACTACACTTATTCTTACACCATTAGTGTAACCTTTTCATCTTGACATAATAAACTTAGCTACACATAATGAAAGAAAGAAAAATAAATAAACAAAATAAGAACATAAATAAGATAAGAGTTAACTAAGGAAATGAAAGGAAATGAAAGGCATAAACTTGATATTAATGAAAGCAAAACATAAACATTACAAAAAATACAAAGAAGAAAGCAAAAGCATAATCTTGATCTGGACACCAAGATGCCTAAATGCATGGCAAATGCCTCCTTTTATAGGCCAAAGTTGGGAACTATTGATTTGATGACTAATTGATGAGTGGGTGACCAACTCTTGACTTGGTGACAATCCTTATCTTCTCTTGTCTGCCCAAAACATCATTGATTATGTCACAATTGGAGCCACTTGAAAACATGAAAGTTGTAGGCAGTTGTCTTAGCTTTCTTGTGTAAAACATTCAGCTCATTTGGACTTCTAGAACTTCAAATATGGCCAAAATATTGAAGAGTGCTCGGGCTGGAGGACAGATTCGGGCTTCTTTGTTGTTGCTACAATTTGGACTTGCAAATAGCCTTTTTAGATCTTGGGCTCCATATGAAAGTTGTAGGCCTATGTGTTACCTTTCCATCCATATAAAGTAGACCTAAATCTGAGACTATAGCTCCAGATATGACCCAATTACCGAATAGTGTTCCGGTTTGGATTGCACCGACATCCCTTTTCTAATTTTTATCATCTCTTTGCCCTTGCAATTTAAGTTCTTAAAGTCATCAATCAATCCTTTTATTTATGTGATAGGCCTGCATTTAAAATGAAGATTTACCACAAATTAAAGGTATCTTATATTATTAGATATATTATTATAAAACATGTTTTAGTTAAGGAGTTATTGATACTTCAAGTGCAAAATGATGATATAAAACCATGATAAAAATGCACTTTTAAGTATTAATCACACCCCCCAACCAGCTTATTACTAGTCCCTAGTAATCAAAGCGTTAAAATAAAAAAATAATTTGCAAATTCCACAAAACAAGGTATTCATCATTTAACTTCCATTAATCTATCCAGATAAACAAACTCTTATTAAATTTATATATCTGCTCAATACCTCTTAACAAGATATTAACACAAAATTTATATAAACAAACCTTTCTTTTGTGCTCAATGTATCAACACAAAATTATGGGGCTTTTCTTGGAAGAAAACAAAATTTTTATTCTAATGTTTAAGGTTAACTTCCTTGGGTTGGGATTATTATTTTTGTCTTCTTTTTTTCTTCTTTTTTTTTAAATATTTATACATATAATTTAAAAACATCATGCATCTTTAACCCATGTAACGAGCTTTCAGTTAATGATTCCCAGACCAGTTGGTCTTAGGGTATTAGGTGTTAAGACACCCCTACGAGCTTAGTAACTCGGGTTGCAGATACTGATATATAGATAGTGCAATGTTTGATTCCTTTAAGCTTTTCTCCTCAACCCATGTAACAAGCATTGGGCTAATAGGTCCCAAGTCAGTTGACTTTAGGGTATTAAGTGTTAAAACACCCCTTCGGGCTTAATTGCTTAGGTTAGGGAGGCTACGAAACCAAACTTAACTACATTTTTATTATTATCATTTTTTTTCTTTCTTTTTTTTTAATTATATACAATCCATTTCCCTTAGTTGTTACCTTTAACAAAAGAAAATAAATAATGTAATAATCCAATATGCAACCCACAATCATATGCTAAAGTGTGTGTATGTGTAAATTAAGGTTTAAGAATACATGTTAAATAAGTATATTAGCAGAATTAAGTGATAACAATGCGAGAGTTTGTAAACCTAAATATTTCAAGAAGTATTATAATAGACCTTGTTAAGAATGGTTACTAAGATGCGTCTCAAAAGTCACTTTAACAAAAGAGCTCATTTACTTTGTCATCCTAGTAACAACAATTATGCACATGCTTTATGAAATGAAAAATAATTTTTTTTTTATCAACTACTACCCTCTCCCCCCAACCAAAACGAGACATTGTCCTCAATGTTCTAAGGTAGAAAGATAGAGTATAGAAGATATCACCTGAAATAACGAACACTAACAAACCTGAAATACACTAAAACAAATATAAGTAACAACAAAACACAATAATAAAACCAAAAGACACAAATATTCATAAATGAAGGCTCAAATCCAATCTAAGCTTTTTACGGCTTTCCTTAGATGACTAATTTATACGACTCATGGAAGGATCAATCACAGGAATGAAAGATTGTAGTTGGTCAATCAATTGTTCAGTAGTAGCAGCAGAGATTGTGATTTGTCGTGTAGAAGATGTTAGAAATTCCTGTTCCACAGCATGATCAAGAAAAGACAACAACTTATCATAATAACCATTAACATTTAACAAACCTATGGGTTTATGGTGAATGTGCAGTTGAGCCCAAGAGGAAATATGAAAGATCTCTTCCAATGTGCCTAGACCACCTAGTAAAGCAATGAAGGTATCAGCATGGTTAAACATTGCATTCATTCGAGCCGACATTGTGGAGACCTGAAGTTCCTCTCCAATTGTTTTTCCAATGATGTCCCCTTGTGCTAAAGTTTCGGGGACGACCCCCAAAACTTGACTACCTCTTAAAAATACAGCTATTGACACACCTCCCATTAACCCAAGACTACCTCCCCCATACACTAAATGAATCTTTCTCTCAACAAGCACTTGACCAAGATGATTTGTTGATTCTAAAAACTTCTTTTCTTTCCCAGGACTAGATCCACCGAAAACACAAATATTTCTTATATGATGACTTAAGGAACTTGCCATTTCTACACACTTCCGTATTTGTTGAATGTATGGGTTGAGTAGAAATGAAAGGAAGGAAGAGAGGGTTTTATAGATGAGAAATTAGAAAGGCAATCATAACACCTATATGTAGGTCACCTGGAGTCTCACACACTCTCTCTCTCTTTTTATTTATTTATTTGTTTACTTTTGAAAAAGCATGTGTATGTACAGGTAGTTGTGATTGTGGCTCACATCTTCCTTTGGTTTTACATCCAAAAACGGCTTAAACGCCCTCTATGGGTCGGGGATAGGCTTCCCATCTAGTTTTCTTATAAACTGGCAAATAGGGTCATTTTTAGTTAGATTCCCAAGACTAAGTCGATCATGTTCTTTATGAAATAATGGCTATAAATCATGAATTACACGATGCACATCTCCACTAGGATGCGTCTCAAGAGTCAATAGAAGATTATCTAAAGACTCCTTACTCAGGCCATCATTAATGAATTGTATTTTATCTTCACGGTTTATAGATACCATTCCTAAAGAACGACATTGTGTATTACAAGTCTATCTAGCACATCGATGACAGACTTTAAGTCGTTTTGCATGACGTTTCTTTACAAAAGTGATTGTACCTATTCCAGGCATATGTGAAATGAAGAAGTTAGAGGACTCACCTGATAATAGGACCTTTGCTTCAATCAATCAGCGAATATGTTTAGTAATTCCATGATTCATTAACAATCTTAATCTTGCACATCTAGCATGGTAAATTTTTGTAATTGCATTCTGAGGTAGAGCGGGAAAATACTTTTTCAATTTTTCAAGATTAGTGTCCATTTTCAAATGAGAATTGGAAGAGGGATTCAAAGAATTACACAAATATATACACAAATATTAGTTATTGTGGGAAACTGAAAGAACCGACTTAAGTCACGGAGTACCGTTGTCTGCCATTTGATCGGGGTGAGAGAATCTAGCAAAAATCACTCAAAAAGAAACATAAAAACAATGTGAGAAAAACAAAATAATCAACCTTTATCTACAAGATCATTCTAACTAGTTGATTCATTTTCACTAGGAAAATTATCGAAGTAAGCTTTCAAACGATGTTCATTTTCCTTAAAATCATTGTCATTCATTGAATTCTCAATATCACAGGCCCCTTAAGGATTGCTCCATCTTGGTCTTAGCTCTCTAGGGAATGCATAGAGTTGAGAATTATAAAACAAAACTTTTTGACTAGTATCAACTTTTTGACAATTTTCACAAGTTTTGCAGAATGCATGTGTGTCCTTGAACATGGTGGGCCAATAAAATCCATTTTGAAAGATTTTTACAGCTGTCTTTTTTTACGAGAAATAACTTCCACATGCTTCAGAATGACAAAGTTTAATGACACTACTTACCTCATTGTTGGGAATGAATCTTTAAAATATTTGATCAGGACAATATTTGAATAAGTTAGGGTCATCACAATAAAAGTTCTTCACTTCGTTCAAAAACTCTTCTTTATCTTGGGTACTCCAATCAGCTGGAAAATCTCCTAAAGCAAGAAAATTGATATTTTTATCATACCAAGGCATTGGACTAAGAGAAAGTAAGGATTCATTAGGAACGTAATCATCGATTGGTGTGATGTCAAATGTCGAATCTATTGTCACTATTGACAAAAGATTCGCATCAACATTTTCAGTGCATTTTTCATCCGTGATTTCTTCCTCAGAATAAATCATTTGCAAATCTTCAGATTCATCCAATTCATTTTTACTTAAAGTAGATTCAAGTTGATCATAAACTAATTCGTCAATATGATCTACTTCTTGTAAATCATTATCATCTCTAGGTTGCTTGCAAATGTTGAAAATATTCATCTCCAATGTCATGTTTCCAAATGATAGCTTCATCAATCCATTCCTACAATTAATCAATGCATTAGAGATTGCAAGAAACGGATGTCCTAAAATAACAGGAAATGAATTACATGCTTCAACAAGTTCTGTGTCCAAGACAATAAAATCCACAGGATAAATGAATTTATCGACTTGTACTAACACATCTTCAATTATTCCTCTAGGCACTTTTACAGATCTATCGGCAAGTAAAAGAGATATAGAAGTTGGTTTTAACTCACCTAGATTGAGACTCTGAAAAACTGAATATGGAAGTAAATTCACACTAGCACCAAGATCAAGTAAGGCTCTTTCAATTTTATGCTCTCCAATAAAGCAAGAAATTGTAGGACAACCAGGGTCTTTATATTTCAAAGCATTATTATTCTGAAGAATAGCACTTACTTGTTCGGCTAGAAAGGCTTTCTTTTTCACATTCAGTTTCCTCTTCACAGTGCATAGATCTTTCAAAAATTTAGCATAGGAAGGAACCTGTTTAATAGCATCCAGCAAAGGTATATTGATCCTTACCTGTTTGAAAATTTCATAAATTTCAGAATTGTGATTGACTTTCCTTTGTTTGGTCATGGCTTGAGGAAATGGAAGTGCTGGCGGTGAATCAGTCGTTTCTTTGCAATTTTCAGATTCATCCCCTTCCTTACCCTCAGAGATTGATTCATCATCTTTCTCATAAGGTTCAAGAGAGGGTTTTTCAATAACCTTACCACTGCGCAGAGTAGTGACTGATTTGACTTGATCCATATGTTGGCTTCCGGAACTACTTGCCTTTGCATTGTATTGCCCCTTGGGATTTTGTTGTGGTTGAGATGGAAACTTACCTTTCTCTTGGAAACTAAGAGCAGATGTTAATTTAGCAAGAGTATCTTTAAAATCTGTCATGTTTTGAGCAAGTTGAGTATTGATTGTCTCTTGCTTTTCAATGAATGCATGCAATGTTTCCTCAAGATTTCTTCTAGGAGGTGGAGCATAAGAAGGTGCATATCCATGAGAATTTTAGAAATTATGGTGTGCTTGAAACGGTGGTTGTGAAGTTTGTGCATTGTTGTTCTCACTCTTCCAACTAAAATTTGGGTGATTTCTCCAACCAGGGTTGTATGTTTGGGAGTATGGGTTGTGGTTGGCCCTTTGAAAACTGTTTAAAGCATGGGCTTGTTCATGGAGACATTCTTTAAAAGAAGGCAAGGTTGGACAATCGTTGGTTGAGTGTTCATTTGTTTCACAGATTTGACACACAATGTTTTCAACAGATTTTAATTGACCACTCTTTTTCAATTCTAGTGCCTCGACTTTTCTAGCTAAAGATGCAAACTTGGCTTGAAGGTCATGATCTTCCCTAAGGTTGTACATACCTCCACTAGATGTATGAGGTTGAGTTTTACTCGGTGCCTCATAAGTACCCGCGGTGTCCCAATTTTGAGCATTTTCAGCTAACAAGTCTAAGTACTCCATTGCTTCATCAGGGTCTTTATCTTCAAAAGTTCCATTGCACATCAATTCAACCATTTGCCTATCTTTAGGTGTTAACCCTTCATAGAAATGTGAAACCAATCTCCATGTTTCAAAACCATGATGAGGGCAAGTACTAAGCAAGTCTCGATACCTATCCCAACATTGGTAAAATGTTTCTCCTGGTTTTTGAGTGAAAGTAGTGATTTGTCTTTTGAAAGAGTTTGTTCTATGAGATGGAAAAAACTTCTTTAAAAACTGTTGTTGCATTTCATCCCAAGCACGAATGGATCCTGGTCTTAAATTTTGTAGCCATGTTTTAGCTTTATCTTTTAATGAAAAAGGAAAAAGCTTTAATCTGATGGTGTTCATGCTACAATTTAAATTATTATATGTGTTGCACACCTCCTCAAATTCCCTTAAATGCAAGTATGGATTTTCCAATTCCAAACCATGAAAAGAAGGTAAAAGTTGAATAATACCTGGTTTAAAATTAAAATGAGATGCATCAGGAGGAAAAACTATGCATGATGGTGCACTTGTTCTTGTGGGATTCATGTGGTCTCTAAGTGTTCTAGCACGGTTATTCTCATTATTCTCATTATGAAGTGATTGATTATCTTCTTCGGCCATATTTTCTGAAAATGATGAGGATACCCTACAAAGTCTACCACTTGATGTACGTGACCACACTCTCATGCACGTGTAGGAATAAAATAAAAAGAAGAACAACAAAGCAAAAGAAGGAGGAAGAAAACAAAATAAAAAGAAACAAAAGAAAAGAAACAAAGTTATATACAAGAAAAGTGAAAAGAGAAAATAAAATAAATACTATAATTTATACAAGAACTTACCTCCATTCATCAAGAAAGATTGTTGTTGTTGTTTTTTTAGCACTAATTTTATCATTATGCATGATAATCAGTAACTTAATCCATGAAGCCATGACTCTTATGGGAAAGCTCTTCAAGTTTTGAGAGTGCCATTTATTAATTCAAATTGCTTACATGATCAAAAAGGGTTTTTAAAAGCATGTAATGTAGGTTATGGTTCATGACTATGAAAAAAAAGGACAATTCAAGCTCAAAAGGTATTTGAGGGTTTCAAAGACCTAGGATCAACATTAACTATTCATCAACTATCTTTCTCTTGTTGTCATTGTAGAGAAAATGATATATAACCTTGTTAATTTTAGAGATCAGAATTCTCTTAACATAGATCATAATACTACTCCAACTTTTCTTTGATGAATAACCAATCTAATCTTTTTGAAGACACTAGAGGCTTTATCATAGACACACCAAAAGATATAAAGCTTGATTTTTTATTTTGACTTTTGGCATTTGTTGTATCTTTCTTCAATTGAAACCTCTTTTGCACCTCTTTCTTCAACTGAAACCTCTTTCTTTTTTCTTCTTCTTTCTTTGTTTTTTTTTACATAGCCTTCCTCAAAAATTTCTTGGATGACCCTCAATCTATGGCTTTTTTCTTCTAACCCTTTCTTAATCATTGGACATTTGTTCTAAGCCTTTTTTTTATCCATTAATCCTATCAGTGTCTTCAAAATATCTCTCATCTGCCCCTAGTGTAGGGTGTGATCCTAGTTAGGGTTTTTTTTTAAACAAAATATTTTACTAGGCTCAAAATGGGACTGCAAGGGAAAATATCTCAAGAAATGTGCAAGGATAACAAAGATGGCCTTTTCTCATTTCAAGCAAGTTCAGTTAGAATTGATAAATTTTGATCTTATACCGTGTAATGATTTGGACTTGTAAGAATCATGATTCACGAGTCCATAACTATTGAATCCACTACGTGTCATTATGCATACTATTAAAACTTAGCTATATGAAGTGTGGTTCAGTTTCAGGAGGTATGAGTTCAAAATTGTTTGGTCACCTCATGTCATTTTCAAACATCGAGTCATTTCTATAATCAAAACACTTTTAATCTTCAGGATTGATTAATCTTAGTCACATGTTGGAGCTTGATCAAAATATTTTATCAAAATAAAATTTGAAAGAAATATCTCATGTTTTTAGAACAACAAAGAGACAGAGAAAAAACATGTATAGTTAAAAGATGAGAAATGATCCCAAAACAAAAATGGAAAAATGGAAAAAAAATCCATGACAAAGATGTTTGACAGTTTGACCCTTTTCATGGATCAACTGCTCTGGCAATATCTGTGTTTCGCCAAGCAATTTTGATCACTTGTTATTCTGAGGATGTTCAGTGACAAAATAATTGATGATGTCATCTTTTACAAAGTCAGCTCGATTCTTGGAACTCTTGCATCTGTTCAACTACAATGGCTTAGGAACCCACTATGATATTCACTTCTCGTCTGAATTATGCTACTGTGGTTGGATGTAATTTGTCGAAGTCAGGGCAATAAGTTTGGAGTTTGACAAATACTGATCAAAAAACTCGAGTGGCAGAGGGATGTCAACTTTTGGCAGAGACCTTTGAGCAATTGATGTTATCGCAAAACTTGACTAGGCAAAATAACTAAGGTTTCTCAATTGAGAGTCATCTTCTAATTCAACTCTCTTTATAGTTCTGGAATCCACGGTAGAACCTTCAATCTTTCCCATCTTGATAGCTAGCTTAATTCTTTTGGCAATCCACACAACTTCATGTTAATATCCCAATGTTGTTGTGGTTGGTTGAGGGTTGTTGGAAACCTTCAAACAGCTAGATAATCTTGGCAATGTCCAGAAACTTGCAATATCGCCACTGTCGTTGTGTGAAATCACGCATTGTCTCTATTGGAAGAGAACCTGATGAATCTAAAACTGCTTTTTCTCCTTTTTGGTTCCTCACTAATGGTGTAACAAATAGACACCTGTAGAGGAAACTCTACTCTGTTGAAGTTTCAATTTTGTTTTTGTTTTTGCAATCCAAGTCTGTCTCTTCTCCATACTTTAGCGTTTTCAAGCTAACACTTATGGGATAAAATTGTAGATGATCTAAAACTACTGCATCCCTTCTTAGATTCCCCACTTAAAAAGTCACAAACAAATTTCTGTAGAGAAAGCTCTGCCACGGTGAATTTCTATATCTGCTCCTGTTTTTCAAACTAGATCTGGCTCTTCTGCCTACTACAGTGTTTGGTGTTAAAACTGATGAGACAAAGTTTTATAGCATATGAAACTACTACATTCTCTCTTGCATTTTCCACTAGTAGATCCACAAGCAAATCTCTACAGAGAGAGCTTTGCCATTTAGAAGTTCAATGTCTAATTATGTTGAACTGGAATTAAGCTCACAGTGGGGGTAATTTTAAAGAAGACTAATACACTATGCACAGAAGGCTAGTAGTTATTTGATGTTATTGGAAGATGTGGAGGCGATGAACAACTAATAAGACAACTGACCGAAAACAAAGGTTGTCATTAGTTGATGACCGAAGGAATTATTGTCGTTGTTCATAACTGAAAATGAGAGGTGTAGCTTCAATGAGACGTGGGCAAGTAGTGTTCCCATAGAAGACTATGCAGACATTCCCTTTCCATTTAATGCTCTACACTTGTTCGGGCATATCTGAGTCTAGCTACTTCATCTTTGATGCTCTCAACTTTCTTTTGATATTGAGCCTCTCTTTGACCTCTTTCGTCATTTGACATCATCATTTTTTAATTAGGGGTAGCAAAGCTTATTTAGGGAACCTATTTTTCATCCCGGTGTATGCATGATAAATGCATGACATGTAATCTATATGATGAATTTACCCTTCGAGGGGTGATATATGGTCATAACTTTTGCATAATGAGACAAGAATTTTTATTCTTGCTCAAACTTTACAAATAAAAATTTCTTAAGTGATGACCATTATATCCCCCGTAAGTCCTGAATTCAAGATGCTTCAAGAAGGGCTTCCTCAGATGTGAAATAAATATCTACGGAGTATACATCCTAAAGAGAAGTTCTAATCTTTTTACGTGAGACAAAGGGTAGGTTTACTACTTGGTCTCTAAAAAAGGTCTCTTGTTGTCCTAGTGATCACCCTCTTAAAGGCAATATGGGGGCCCAATAGGTAATGGGTTGGCACATGTACCAATTATTACTAGTCTAAGCACTCAACGAAGAGTTGGGGTTTACACAAGTTTAAACCTTGACTCAAGTCATAAGGCAAGCTGCTAGTCCCCCACCTAACTTGAAGCTTGTGTGTACTTTTAAAAATTAAATCTTGTGATGCATGAGAGAATTCTATACAATGCATGAATAAAACAAGAATAAAACAAAACATAAAAAAACTTTAACACATCAAAACACAAAGCTTAGTCCAATAATGTTAAAAACAACACATGTCCCCCGTGGAGTCACCATTATGTTGCATGTCCCTCGCGCAGCGTCTCAGTGATTTTTTATTCTTTGCTTGATTTGGGGTATTTGAGAGTCTTTTTTGTTCTTTGCTTGATTTAGAATATTTAAAAATCACCACCTAGTATTTAATTAAAGGTTACTAGGAAACTCAGATATACTAGTCATTGTTAGAGATTCAGAAACAAAAAACTAATTGTAACCAGAAAAGATATTAGCATCTATAACGCACCATACCTGAGATAAGCTGCTTTACAATTTAATATGATTTAAAAATTTAAAATATTAATTAAATTCTCATATTTTAATAAATCAGTTATTAAATCCCAAAATATATGTAGAAACACGTTCTTATATTTTCATAAAAAATATAACATGATTTTATTTATCCTTAATATATTTACCCATATTCAAATTAAACATTTAATTCTTTTTATCTATTTTTTATATAATTAAATAACATAAAAAAAATTAACACATTCTCTTTCATTGTATATTTTTTTCTTTTCCTTTTTTTTTCTTTTTCTTTTTACATCCAAACTTCCAAATACAGATTCAAAACAACTAAAAAAAATTACATTACATAATTTTAAATTTATAAAATATCTCCTAAAACAATCTAGAATCACAGGAAAGGCCTTTTGCATCACCAGAATAGTGGCAGCGCGTCTCCTCCACTCGCCATCAAACTGACGACACGTGGGTTCACATGCTGCCATCGACAATGCTTGGAGATGGGCGGATCTGCCCTGTTTTCTTCTTCCCTTCCCTTCTCTACTGGCTGTGGGAACCACCGTTACCTGCAAAGAGGGAAAAGCACAATGCAAAGCTTCTGATTCTCTCCTTTTTTCAGATCTACTCTTTTCTGTCTTCTCTTTTGGTTTTCTGTTCTTCCCTTCTTCAGGTGGTGGTCGGCTCTGAGGGCAGGGCGTCTTCTTCTCCTCTGCTTCAATTGGCAGATCGGGCGGTGCTGCCGTGTCCTGGTTGCAGTAGAATGCTGGCCGGCGAGAGGAGAGTGAGGGGGCGGCGTTGCTGTGATGGGAAGGAGACGCCACTGCAAGGCTCGTGGGAGGAGACGAAGAAGACAGCGGGGTTGCTGCTGGAGGCTGGTCTAAGCCGATGAGGGAAGCTCTGTCGGCTGCGGGCTGGAAGGCGGTGCTCTCGACGGTGCTGCGGTGGTTGGGAGAGGAGCAGTTGAGAGGGAGAATAGTTGAGAAGGGACAGGTCGGGTATGTTGGTTCAAGGGGAGGAAATGCATAGGTCAAGGAAATAGGGGGCTAGTGCAGATACGATTGCTCTTTTGGCTGGGATCGGAGGCTTGTCCGGCTGAAGGGAGAAGGCTAGAGAGCGTGCAGCTGCTGTTTGGCTTGGAGAAGAAGCCGAAAATTCAAAAGCCCCCTTTAGCCAGGGGTTTCTCTAGTTTTGGTCCCCTAGAGACAAGAAGAGCGGCAGCTGCCGTGTATTTGTGTGGGGTTCTCCTGTTTTCTTTGCCAATGCCAAAGGAGGAGGGCGGCCTTTTTTGGTTTCAGAGGGTTGTGGCTGTAGAGAAGATGGGTTTTTTAGGTTTAGGTTTTTTTCTCTGGTTTCCCTTTAATTTTTCTCCGCCCCCCAAAAATCTTCTCCGTCTGTTATTTTTACTGTAGCATGGTATTTATAGGAGAAGTTTTGCTGGGTTTTCAAACAGTCCCTCAACTTTTTCTTTTTTTTTTTCTTTTTTTTTATAAATTTTTATTTTTTTAATTTTGAAAACGAGCAATATCAACGTCGACTCAACAAGAAAAATTAGTGATTGTAAAATTAACGCATTAAAAATTAAACGCGTTCAAAATACCTTTAAAAATTTAAATTTTTTATTAAAAACGATATAAATATATCAAAAATACATTTTTTTGAGGTTTTCATTGCTTTTTGTTATTTTTGGTTTTTTCTAAAAAATTATAAAAAATATGGGTTAAAAATTGGGTAGCAACAAGTAATATAAAAATAATATATAAAATTTAGAATAAATGAATCACAACAAGATTTAACTTTTTAAAAAAAAAATAGAATTCGAACTTAACTTTTAAATTCAATATATATATATATATATATATATATATATATATATATGTGAGGAAAAAAATACACACATCCAGTACAACAATCACACACACACTTATAGTCTGTCTTAGTGATTATAAGGTTCAAGAGTCACCTGCTCGTTTTATTACAATACATTTGGCAACATTCATAGAGAGTTCTAGCACGAGCTCAATGTAAGAATTCTAAACCATTATTCACACATAGGTACTTCCTCAACATATAATAAAGTGACATAATCTTTTAAACTTAATGGGGTTGTGTAGGCGTCGTCATCATCCCCGTACATAACATTGGTAACTCGAGCAAGGTTAACATTATGTTGAAGGAGAACCTTTGGAGCATTAGTTGGCCTCATGCAATCTTCATTGATGTCCTTCCATCCATTTGCTACCATCTTTTGTATCTCTTCAATTGCTTTCTTGTCCGAAACATCATATTGTTTCATGTAGCATTCAACACCGGATGCGCAGTCTCCTCTCTTTTGTTCATCCTTCGAAAATATAAACGATGTTATGGTTGTTAGAAAAGAAACTAAACATGAAAAATTTCTAAACACAAAACAATTAAGAAAGACGGTCACGAGTCGAACCTTGGTTCAATTTTTTTGATGCACGAAAATAATTGAAAAAAAGTTTAAGCTATAATTAATATGTTTTCACTTAAAACATAAAATTTTTAAATAATTTTTAAAATTGATTTTGTTTTTTAGATTAACGTGAGTGCACGGCCAACTTTCACGTACCACGATTAATTTTACGGACTCTAAAATTAATAGCCATATAAATTTTCAATAATTATTATATAAATAATCAATAACTTAAAACTAAAACCATCTAAAAATAAATATTTAAATTTTAAATTTTTATCACTTTACAACCACAGTAATTTTCAAAATTGTTTCCTTGCTTCTACAAGATAGGAGAATACAATTCTCGGTGTATCTAGTAATTTTTAATTTTAAGAATTCCGACAGCGTACCTCGTGGCCCACAATGTCATTCATCAAACGACCGATAATCTTTCCAGCTTTAATAATTTTTGGATTACTTTTTAGCCATTCATACTCCTCCCCTCCTGCAACTTCTTCCATTCCAAGGAAGGATGCTGCCATAATCACCCCATAAGCACTTGTGGCTATTCCATTGCGCACGTACTCGTCGAATGTTGGGACATGGCATTTGTCTGCCCACTCCGCCTCCGCATGGTAGCCTCTCACCAATTCTTTGAACTAATAGCATACAAATAAAACAAAGATTGTGTGGTCAAACCGATGCAATATTTAAATTAATATATGTACAACAACAATATATTATGCTAGAAATGGTAAAAGAATGCATGAGACTGGAAAAATATTCATACTGCCTCCTTCACATAATATGACGCATAGGATCTTCCTTGCTTTCCCATATCATTCTCAGTTTCGTTGAAGAGATTCAGAAGAGCTCTATAAAGAACTTTCATGTAATCGGCAGGTAGTTGATCAATAGCATTCATGCTGCATCTGAAATTGAGACAGAAAATTCCATTCCTTTCCTGAACATCTTTGTGTCCACTTCTTTGTTTATGAAAGATTTAGAAAAGACAGTCTACGAGGTAACAAGAAACAAACCTTTCAATTGCATTAGTAAAATGTTGTATTTCTTCAAAAGATGCATATGCATCATATGTATCATCTACCAGTGATACAATTTTTGTATATTTCGTGACCATCATTCGAGAGAAAGCATATTGAGGCTCGAAATGGATTCCATTTGCCCAGAAATAGATCTCTACAATTCTGTCTCTTGCATAAGGAAACTCCTCAGCAAAATTTAAATCATTCCACCACCTAAAATGTAAGTAGCAACCGAGTAAATAAATTCCAAATAGAAACTTAGTCTGATGTCTCTCTCGAACTCGAACACAAAATTACCTCGAGAGAATGGATAGCTCTTGTCGATGCAGTAGCTGAACTCGATTGAAATCTATCTTGGCAAACTTGAGTAGAGTGTCATTCCGAGACTCCTCTTCTTCGTAGAAGGAGATGTATTCTCTAGCCTCTATTCTTGGTAAGCCTTTGTGAAAGGGCCGGATCAAAGCATTCCTAATATGGTCCCCTAGACGTGGGCTTGATTGCATAGCCGAAGACTCCAGGTTTGCCTTTGTGAAAACTAGGGCTTCATCCAGTACCTGTTCCCCATGCACACTTAAAAATGAAGCTTCATACAAGCCCAGGATGCCTTTAACATCGTTGATGATTGTTTTCTTAAACTCTCCATTGGTGTCCTTGAACTTGTTGAACACAACTGATGATTCACCAAAAAAAAAAAAACACAACACAAATTTTAGCCAATTTTCAAAAGATGTTTGTGGGTTATGAAAGAATATTTATTTAGTTTCACGAAAGTTTTGCTAGTCTCAATAACTTTACCGTTCTAGTCTTTTTTTTTTAATAATCTTAATTTTACCATATATTAGTTCTTGTGAAAGAAAGATTTAGCAGAGTTTAAAGTACTGTTCGAGAAATAATTTTTGAGATGTTAATTAAGGTTTGAAAGTATATAAAGTACTGGAAGTATGCGCTCACCGCAAGGCATTTTGAATCCATGCTGTCTCAATACTCGAAATAGCAGTGACAAAGTGTAGAGATCAAAGTCTTGTTTCTCAAGAAGATTAGGAAGGTCACCAAAAATTTGTTTGAGGCTGTTTTCAATCTCGTCGTCAAAATGATATGACACACCAAGCCGACATAACAGATTAATGAATTCAATATGTTCTACTGTATCCCTTTTGGAAGCCGTCAGCATGTCCTTCACATTTTCCTTCAACACTTCTACTTGTCGGCTGTATGACTCGAATTCCTGCAGTGAAATATTCAGTTAATATAAATTGATAGCATTGAGTAATCCTTAACGTGTTTTTTTCTACTCCATGGATAATGTTTTTAATCTCTTATAGAATTTTACTCAATAAAAATGAAGTCTTTGTTTAAAGTAAAAGTAATCAACAGCTAGACAAAAGTATAACATATGAGAGGAGTGGCAACGAAAGATACATGTGATTTTATAATTAAAAAAAGAGAGGGAAGTGATATATAATTTAAATAAAGTTAAAAAAACAATTGTGAAGCATCAGATTATAATCCTAGTGCAGAACTGGATGATAGATCCCACTAGTCTAAGAGGTTATATACAGTTTTTGAAACTCTTTTTTTTTTTTTTTGTCTAGATACTTAAAATCATTAAAAGAAAAATACACTGTTATACACATAGAAGAGAACTAGTATACCGTTTGTGGGAAGGAAAATGACGCGAAGCTACAACCCCACAAGCTTGGTGGGAAATCTGCCCTTCGACGAGAATTGTTTTGTTGATTGGTGTTTTCCATTTTCTTGAATGAAAATAGAGACTAGTACTTTGATGCTCGAGTGCCTAAATCATCATCGAAGGAAGGCTATTTATAGGGAAATGGCATGACGTTTTGTACATTTCCTTTTCTTATTCAACTCCTTAATAAAAAAAATGATGAGATTTTGATGCTAAATAGGTGTTTAGAAATATATTATTTTTTAAAGTTTTTTTACTTATAAATATATTAAAATAATATTTTTTATTTTTTAAAATTTATTTTTCATATTAACATATTAAAATAATTTAAAAACACTACAAAAAATTAAATTAAACAAAATCAAAATTCAAACTCAATTCTAAACAAAAAATTAAATTATAACAAAATCAAAATTCAAACTCAATTCTAAATTAATACGACCACAACTAAAACATTTGTGTGAGGAACTTTTTAAGTGTGTTCTAAAAGAACAATAATAAATCATTAGATGTAAATATTTTTTTTTAAAAAAAAAGTGCAAAAGAGAGGGGGAGGGAGAAGAGGGAATATGTATGGAAACAAAAATATATAAGTAAAATCACTTTTCCATTTCACCATAACAACTTTGTTCCTCTATTTCCCTGCTATTTTTAATTTAATCATTAATTTTGAATTTATATAATTTTATTTTTATTGATAATTAATTTTTTAATTTTTTTTTAATTTTACCCTAGTTTTCATCAATTAAATCTTCATAGTTCGACACTTTTTACGAATTAATTATTAGCTGTGAATTTTATCAATTTGATCCCTAATTGACCCGAAAATTTTAATTTTCTTGTAATTTTACCTTTAATTTCACTTAATTAACTTGATAAAAATTAAATTTGGTCCCTTGAAATTCTAATTTTATCAATTAAACTCCAATTAGGCTTTCAAATTTAATGTTTCATCAGTTAAGCCCCTAATAAAATTAATTTGTCCCTTTTTAAGTATAATTAAGTCCTTATATTTAATTAAATTCTTTAATTTAACTCAAATTAATTCTTAAATATAATTAAAATTTAATTTAGCTCATGATTAAATCAAATTCTACGCCATTTTTATTTTGCATTTTTGTTTTAACAAGTTTTAAAAATGGTGGTATATGATCACGTTGTGAAATTATGATGAACATGAGAGACAAGATCATATATATATATATATATATTGTGCTATCATTTGTATTGCATTTACACATGTTTTTACACATGTTTACAATTATAATCTTATCTTGTTACACTTTTATCGTCCAAATCCAACCACTGAATTCCAACAAACTTGTCCTTAATTTGTTGGAACTCTAAAAGTCTAGCCATCATGAATCGAACCTATCACTCTATATATTTGTTATTACAAGAACTTAGAATACATGAGACAACCATTGTACACATGCCTAAAATCACAATGGACTAATGTTTCTTCCATTGACCAAAAAATCAACAGAATTGGTATAAGTGGTAAAATAGATTTTTCATGAGGTTTATTTGTGATTCTATATTTGTTGAGTGTCAGCTCTATCTTTTTGCACTATTCTTCGCATAGTTTTTCTTGAATACCTTAAAAGCAAGAAAAACACTTGCCTATGAACATTTTAAGTTTTTTATTTTCTTAAGCATAGTGTAATGTGTAATGATCCAATTTGCCTTGTAGTCAATTTTTTTCAAGGCATGGCTTCATAGGCTTTTTTATCCTTTTATAAAGGTTTTTTCATAGTAATTATTTAGTGCCAGAAGTAATGTGATAATTTGATAAATATATATATATATATATATATATATATATATATATATATATATTTTTAATAGAGAAAGCTAATGCCTCTCTTAGCCTTTAAACAACGTGTACAGCTGACTGGCTCTAACGGTTAAAAACTATTGTCCAATGTGTTAATAGACTCCCCGCAACATCTTTTTTCCCAAACGTCAACACATGTATATTGTTTTTAAGTAGGTTATTACAGACAACATTTTTATTTTTTTTCCTTTTCTCTCTCAACCATTAAGACTCGCATTGACTATTTAATATTTTATGGTGGCCCTCTAAGCTTTGTATATTTGAGTTTCGGTTCTCATTTTTTTAATTTAATTTGTAATTTTTATTTTTAGTTTTTTATAGGTTTTCAATTCTTTTTTAATTTTATCTTTCATTTTAAATTTATTAATTTTTTACTTATTTAATTTTGATCCATATTCTTTTTATTTTTTTAATTTTTTCTTACCCCTTTTGTAAACTTTTAATTGTTTTTAATTTCATCTTTTCATAAATTTTTTTATTTAATTAGTCCTAATTCTTTTGGTGATTTCTTCTTTTAATTATTTTGTTAATTTATTTTTCTTTTCAATTTAACCCTTTAATCCAAAGTTATCCATACTCTCATTTATTATTTTCAAAACATTTTTTTTTTTATCTTTCTTCTTATAATTGTTGATTATCCATACTCTCATTTATTATTTTTAAAACATTTTTTTTATCTTTCTTCTTATAATTGTTGTGGTTTTTTTTATTCTTTTGTATATATTTTTTTAATTTTATCATTCAATATTTGATTTATTAAAAATTAGACTTATGATTTTTTTCAAGTTTGATGCTTTTGATTAAATAGCCTGAGTCACGAGTTTTATAAGCTATCAAATGTTGATATCATTTTTTAAACTTATTTTCTATTTGATCTCACAACTAAACATTAATCTTTTTATATATAAAATAGGTTTTGTGGTCAGCAGTTTTGTTAGTGATTTTGTTAGGTTAAATTGTTTTTCACTTAAAAAATCATCAAATTAATACTTTTAGAAATTTCTTTTTATGATTTTAATATATTAATATGAAAAATTAAAAAGAGTCTAAAAAATGGTATAATATGTTTTTAATTAAAAAATACTTCTAAAAAATACCTTACATCAAATTACAAAAGATGATATAAATTGTAGCCAAATAATTTAACAAACGTTAAACTTCAGCTAAAGTTGGATCAATTAGCTACCTAATAACACTGGTGGCCCTCTTATAATCTTCGATCAATTAGCTACCTAAAAACACACTGTTTCCCATTCCAAGATTTCCCCATATCGAAGTAATTTTAGCAAAGGACAATGTCTTTTTGATGAAATTATAAAGGCTTGATAAGCAAGGTTATCACTTTAAGCTAGGTTACCTCTAAAACTCTATTTTCTACATTAAAATACTTTTTAATCAACTTAAAAACTAAAAATTACAACAAATTTTTAAAAAATCTCATACCCCAATGTAATGAACTAAAATAACAAGAACTAGTTATTAAAAAAATTAAATTTTAGGAGCCAAACTATAGTCACGTGCGCCTTTAGTGGAAGAAGGCTTTATTTCTTCCATTACATTAATTTTGGCCCTTCATATCTCAGTTTGTTTTTTAACAATGAACTAAAACTCTATGTCATTAAATTAACAATTAATTTAATGTCGAAAATTTTAACATATAAGGTAACCTAGAGAAAAAAAAAAAAGAGGAGTAAATTAAAACCATAAATACTGATAGAACTTGAAAGGGCCAATTGAAAAAGAAAGAAGGTTCAGCAACCAAATTATAAAACAATAAAAATTTCAAGGACTTAATAAAGGAAAATTTTGGTCATAAACACTTGGTGAAATAAACTTTTGTGAGAGGATGAGCATTGGAATGTATAGTTAACATCCACCTTCTTTAGTTGTTTTATATAATGGAATATATAGTAAAGAGATAAACCTTTCTCTTTCTAAATTTTAAGGCACTTTTATATATGTTAGATTCTTTTCGTGAGTTTATAAGCATTGAGAGGATAAGATTCTTTTAGATGCTAAATAAAGTTTTCAATTAGTTGAATGATAAGTATTGAGAGGACAAGATTTGATCTCCTAATTATATATATATAAAAATATATAAAAGTAAGATTTGATTTGGAGAGAGAAAGATCTACATAACAAAAAGTGGACGAATTGCTTCACATGATATCATCCAAAGCTGAAAATGATCAATTAGCACTTGAATTAAAAAACATGGTGTAAATATATTTTGTCACATGAAGCAATTCATCCACTTTTTGTTAGATTCTTTTTGTCACGTTGTTTCGGTGATGAAGTTTTAAGATGTAATTCATCCTACTTATGATGAGCATCTAAGAATTATTTATTCACAGCATATGGTGAGAAGGAGCAATGAGGTGTATAGCACTGAGGTAAAAAAAGAAAAAGAAAAAAAAAAAGGGTCATCACAGGATGGTATAGTCTTCTGAAAAGGTCAGTTTCAGCTTTAGGCAATAAAAAACGTAAAGAACTTGTAAAATCCACCCTAACAATTTTACATTAGTTGTTTTAGTAATTTGGACATCCTAAATAATAATGAGCAAACAATCCATGTCCCTTAACCCACACTATGCTTTTATTAAATAATTTCTTATGTCCTGCAATGAACCTGTCAATTCTCATGAAAGTGAACTGAGGCGTTTCTATTGGCTTAGATTTTGATACGTTATCTTATATTATATTATATATTTTGTATTTATCTCATCAAAGTTGTATCCATCGTACCAATTTAAAAAAGCTAATATTATATATAGAAATTAATTTGAAAATATAATATATTTTTAGGAGTTAAATTATAATTTTATCAAATTGAAAGATCAAATTAAAAATATCATAAATTCATAATCATACTATAATTTTTCCCATAGCTCATCCTCAATTTTATCTAGAATCTCAAATGATGCTCCATGTATCATTATGTAATTTTAGTATGTTTTTAGATATCAAATTATAATTTTATCAAATTGAAAGATCAAATTAAAAATATCATAAATTCCTAACTATACTAGAATTTTTCTTATAATTCATCCTCATTTCTTTCCAGAATATCAAATTATATTCCGAGGACTATTCTGGAATTTCTAGCAGATTTTAGGGTCAAAATGTAATTTTATTAAATTACAGGACCAAACTAAAAATATCATAAATTCATAGCTATACTGGAATTTTATCCATAATTCATCCTCAATCCTGTCTAGAATCTAGAATTATTCTCCAGGGATCAATCTGTAATTTTTTTTAAAGTTTGGGGACTAACATATAATTTTCACAAATTGAGGAACCAAACTAAAATTTCATCATCTTTAACCTCAAACCCAAATTTTTCCACAAATCACCCACTGATATATCAATATTTCTAACTCAAGCTGATCACTTAAACAAACTATAACTTAAAATCATTATCTATTCTTAAAATCTTTCAAAATTAACTAACTAGTTTAATACCCATAACAATCAATCCATAATATTCAAATCAATTCATCAGTCAAACCCAAAATAAAATATTTAAAACCCTAATCTTCAAAAAGAAAAATTAAAACTAAATAAAACACATTTATACACATCAAAACATAAATCTTACATTTTAAATTTATTTTCTGTAACTATCTTCTCCTTCCCTTTTCAGATCCCTCTTTCTTTCTTTTTTGTGGTAATGTTCTTTATTAATTTATGCCTACTTCTCGGCCTCCAAAAATTTTATTACCTTTTTCTATTCTCTTTTATTTTCAATACACCACAAAAATAACATGGATTTATATCAAATATTGTACAAAGTTTTGAAGTTTTGAAACGAACACAAGTGTCTTTTATCTTTTGCAATATTGAAATAGAGTTGGTTGGGTAATATGAGAAATTGACTGTAGTTCTACTCTCTTTCATATGTATTTTCTTTTCTCTTTTTCTCTTTTGGTGTTTTATTTTTAATATTTTCGGACTTGTAATGATTTGTTATAATTTTAATCACACTTCAACAGTATTTATAACAATTTTTTGTTTTGACGAGTGCAAATGGGAAGTGATTTTACTTACATATTTTTGTTTCCATACTTATTCCCTCTTCTCTCCGCCCCTCTCTTTCCCCTCTCTTTCGCACTTTATATATATATATATTATTTTTCTTTTAAAACACACTTAAAAAGTTCAAGTACTGAAACAAATGTTTTACTTGTAATTGGTATTTGGAATTGAGTTGAATTTTTTTATTAAAATTTAATTTTTTAATATTTGTAAATTATTCTAATATGTTAATATCAAAAATAAATTTTATAAAATAAAAAATATTATTTTAATATATATATTTTTAAAAAATATATTTTAAAAAACAAACACCACACCAATTAAAAACACCTTTTTAGCATCAAAATCACGTCCATCTTTTTTAATTAAGGAGTGCAATAAGAAAGAGTATTCATACTAAAAAAATTTACATTAGCAAATAACAACTAATAATAAATTATCATAAAAATCCAACATCAGCACTATAGCAGCATCCAAAACTTCTTGTAATAATAATAGCCATGAGATCTAGCAAGGATAATGCTATAAAGAAACATCATCAAATTAGCAACATATTATAGTTCGACTATTAAAAAAATTTAGCAATGTAAAATTTTAGAAGGAATTAATAAGGTAAAGTAAATTAATTACCCAAAACAATTATATTCTAGGATTGTACCAACATCATCAATACAACTTACAAACAATCAATTGAGATTTTTAAACTTTCATCAAATTCTACAAAAACATAAATTAAAATGTTAGATTAAACATATGTAAATAAATAATATTATAAAATAACTATATTTAAATTTGTAAAAGAAATTACCTGACTCAATCATCTCAGAATTTTCAATATAATCCATGAAGTTTCTGATGTTATTTGGAATTGATGCCAGACTCAACCAATTCTGACAACAAACCATTACTTGCACTGTCAATGGATATAAAAAGCTTCGAAATGGATATAAAATATGACCACCAATATTGAAAGCTGCTTTAGAAACAACTGTAGATACCAGAATAGCTAACACGTGTTGTGTCACCTTAAAAAGAATCTTGTCTTTTTTAGCATTACACCTCCACCAACCCAAAATATCTAATTTAAAATTATTAGGATCCTCACAATCATCACTTAAATACCTCTCAACCTCATTTTTTTTAGACACCGCCTTCTTCCTCTAAATGTTTTTTGAATTGAGAAGCTAAGTCATCCAATATATCATCATTTACCACCATTAAATCAACATTAACATTTTCATGTATACTAGTTCCAACACTATAAACAACCTCAATATTCTCATCAACATTCATATAATGCTCAAACAACCTTAGCAAAGTATCATTAACCTTAATTGTAAAATTTTCAGCCTCTTTAACATCATACAATCTTCCAAAATAAAATCTTACATATTTCAATTTGAAATGTGGATCTAACATAACAGCCATATATAATAAAAAAGTTTTGTGTATCTTGATCCCCCCAATATTTTTTATACTTTGCCATCATATTCTTAGCCATTTTACTTACATAAACAACTTCACTTCTACAAAGTTCAGATATCCTTGTGTGCATGGAAATCAATTCATGGAAGAAAGAATTAGATGTCATATACAACAAGCCAAAAAATTTCAATGTAACCATGTAAAATAGTTTCAAAAATTTGATAAAAGATCTAGCCTTTTCCCAATCTTTTAAAGTAGGAGGACCTAAGTTTTTTTGTTTTCATTTTGAATCAACCTCAAAGTAACTCAAATACCTAGGATCAGTTTCTTCTAACCTCATAAAAAACACATCAAATTTATCAACTGCATGCTTGATCGCTTTTTATGATCAACAACATAAATATTAGGATTCATTCATATCTTAAAGAACTCACCTCAACCACCATCATCCTTGATTTGGATCCAAGAAAGAGATTAGTCAACCATGATTATGTATAAGAACAATTTAATAAACATGAAATAACTTGAATCAAACTGAAACAATAAGTTTTATAAGCTAAAGAATTGAAATCTACAAAGAAGAACACAACACAATTTCAGTAAAAGTTCAGACACAAATATGATGCTAATTTTGGATAGCAATTTAGACCCTTATAGAAGCCTTTGTTAAAGATGTCTATTAGAGACATATTTATAGGAAATTTTGTCACCTTTCTAGATCATTAAAGAACAGCTTATTTAGACACCCGAGTCAAAAGTTATGGGTAAAACACCGAAAGGTATTCTGAAAAATCAAATCATGTCAGCTTTGCAACCACTTTGGTGTATGTTTTTCTTTCTCATTTATGAGCTGTCTCTTTTTTTTTTTTTACCTAAAATAATGTCATAATGTCCCCTCCCGCTTTCCATTCATGTGCTTGCCTTCTTGGATCAACAAATTACCCAAAATAAATCAATTGTTATTTGTTGTATGGACATGTAAGATCATGGATTGTACTTGGGCTGATTTGAAGGCTGATTTGGGGCTAAATTTAAGCATCATATAAGGATACAAATGTACCTATTATTTGGGCTAAGATTGACATTGAAACCTTGAGTGTTTAATGGTTGAAGTTTGCACACAACATAAGGCAAGTTTGGGCTTGAAATAAATCATATGATATTCTTTTCTAGAATTGGAATAGAATTGATTTTTGGGACAAATTTGGAGCACTTATTTGAACCAAGATTTGCTTCAATCTTCAACTAAATGTCTCTTCAATTCTTTGTTCTGAATTCCGACGTTGAATTTTCTGAATTAATTCATTTAAGCTCCAAAAACCTATCGAAACATTAAAACAAACTTCATTACTAAAAAACACATCAATTATTATAAAAACAACCAAATAAAAACAATAAATACATATGTAAAATAAGAGACTTAATGACACTTTTGATGCACAATGTCACTGCATCTAGCATCATATAGCATCATATATATAGAGTTCCATCTAGTTGTAGCATCCAAGCAAACATATTTTTTACTCCTAATTTTCAACCTCTCCGCACATTGGTTATAAACAAGTTGTCTAGAAGGAGAAGATCTAATAAACCTCACTGCATTCCTAATCTTAACAATTAAGTCATTAATAACTTTCAATCCTGTACGAACAATAAGATTAACAATATGTGCACAACATCTAACATGCATGAAGTCATTTGACAATATATTACTTTCCCAATTACTTGTTGCTCTCTTCAAATATTTTATTATCAAATTATTTGAACTGGCATTGTCAACTGTAACTATTAAAATGTTATCAATTCCCAATTTCAACAAACAACTCTCAATTGCTTGGCCAATTGTTTCACCTTTATGATTAGAAACTTGACAAAAGTTTAGAATTCTTTTAATCAAGTTCCAACCTTCATCAATCCAATGGGCAGTCAAATACATATAATTAATATTTTGGATTGATGTCCATATATCGGTTGTTAAACATACACATTGATCCTTAAGAGCATTCTTTAATTTTTCCTTTTTAACTACATACATTTTCAAACAATCTCTCCAAATCATCAAACAAGAAGGAATATCAAATCTAGGTTACATTACTTGACAGAATGATTTAAATCATTGGTTTTCAACAAAGTTAAAAGACAGCTCATCAAGTATAATAATTTTTCTTAGAGCTTTCCTACACTTTTCATAACTATAACCCACCGCCGTAATAGTCACCAAATTTTCCTCTCCATTATTACCTCCCTTTATTATATGCCTAGGTTCTAAGACTAAATTTTTTTGCTTTCGGTCAATCACAGAAGGAAATTTTTTGTATACACCTAGATGACTCCACATGTTACTAGTCCCATTAAGTATAGTATGACATGCATAGTCTTTTCAACAATACATACATATAGTCTTGAGAGCCTTAACATTACCATCTAGTTTCTTAAAGTGATCCTAAATTTGAGATATTTTTCTTTTATTAGATATAGAAGCTGGATTACCTTCACTTTCAATGTTGCTATTGTACTAGAAGTAGCAACTAGAACTAGAACAGGCATAGAATTGGGTTCCGAACTTGAAGAATTTGATTCAATTAGTGTAGGATCTTTCTGATTATCCATCTAAAATTAAAAAAAAACAACAATACGAATCAATTCAAGCAGAAATATTGTAATGGACTTGGCACAATACAGATTCAGAATCAATTCATTGTAGAAATACTATAACCATATATTGATTTTCCATGTTAACCAATAACCATATCA
>NW_011500420.1:44973-52373 GCF_000495115.2 Populus euphratica
AATGGAAACCCAAGCACATTTAACAGCAAGCAGTAATCGCCAAAACAATTCTCGTCCAGAGGCAAATTTCCCACCAAGCTTGTGGGGTTGTAGCTTCGCTTCATTTTCCTTCCCACAAACGGTAAATTACTTCTCTTCTATATATGTATAGCAGTATTAAGAAAATTTCAGTTTCAAAACTATCTACAAGCTATTAGATTTGTGGGATCTATCATCCAATTCTGCTCTAAGATTGTAATCTGATGTTTCACAATTTGTTTCTAAATTTTTTAATTACATATTACTTGTCTGTGTTTTCTTTAATGATAAAATCATATATATCTTATCTCTCCACTCCTCTCAGGTCAAAGTTGATGTTAAAGTAGTTACACTTTTGTCTAGCTGTTGATTGCTTTTACTTTAAACAAAGATTTCATTTTTATTGAGTAAAATTCTATAAGAAAAAAACATTATCAATAGAGTAGAAAAAAACACTCAATGCTATCAATTTATATTAACTGAATATTTCACTGCAGGAATTCGAGTCATACAGCCGACAAGTAGAAGTGTTGAAGGAAAATGTGAAGGACATGCTGACGGCTTCCAAAAAGGATACAGTAGAACATATTGAATTCATTAATCTGTTATGTCGGCTTGGTGTGTCATATCATTTTGACGACGAGATTGAAAACAGCCTCAAACAAATTTTTGATGACCTTCCTAATCTTCTTGAGAAACAAGACTTTGATCTCTACACTTTGTCACTGCTATTTCGAGTATTGAGACAGCATGGATTCAAAATGCCTTGCGGTGAGCGCATACTTCCAGTACTTTATATACTTTCAAACCTTAATTAACATCTCAAAAATTATTTCTCGAACAGTACTTTAAACTCTGCTATATCTTTCTTTCACAAGAACTAATATATGGTAAAATTAAGATTATTAAAAAAAAGACTAGAACGGTAAAGTTATTGAGACTAGCAAAACTTTCGTGAAACTAAATAAATATTCTTTCATAACCCACAAACATCTTTTGAAAATTGGCTAAAATTTGTGTTGTGTTTTTTTTTTTTGGTGAATCATCAGTTGTGTTCAACAAGTTCAAGGACACCAATGGAGAGTTTAAGAAAACAATCATCAACGATGTTAAAGGCATCCTGGGCTTGTATGAAGCTTCATTTTTAAGTGTGCATGGGGAACAGGTACTGGATGAAGCCCTAGTTTTCACAAAGGCAAACCTGGAGTCTTCGGCTATGCAATCAAGCCCACGTCTAGGGGACCATATTAGGAATGCTTTGATCCGGCCCTTTCACAAAGGCTTACCAAGAATAGAGGCTAGAGAATACATCTCTTTCTACAAAGAAGAGGAGTCTCGGAATGACACTCTACTCAAGTTTGCCAAGATAGATTTCAATCGAGTTCAGCTACTGCATCGACAAGAGCTATCCATTCTCTCGAGGTAATTTTGTGTTCGAGTTCGAGAGAGACATCAGACTAAGTTTCTATTTGGAATTTATTTACTCGGTTGCTACTTACATTTTAGGTGGTGGAATGATTTAAATTTTGCTGAGGAGTTTCCTTATGCAAGAGATAGAATTGTAGAGATCTATTTCTGGGCAAATGGAATCCATTTCGAGCCTCAATATGCTTTCTCTCGAATGATGGTCACGAAATATACAAAGATTGTATCACTGGTAGATGATACATATGATGCATATGCATCTTTTGAAGAAATACAACATTTTACTAATGCAATTGAAAGGTTTGTTTCTTGTTACCTCGTAGACTGTCTTTTCTAAATCTTTCATAAACAAAGAAGTCGACACAAAGATGTTCAGGAAAGGAATGGAATTTTCTGTCTCAATTTCAGATGCAGCATGAATGCTATTGATCAACTACCTGCCGATTACATGAAAGTTCTTTATAGAGCTCTTCTGAATCTCTTCAACGAAACTGAGAATGATATGGGAAAGCAAGGAAGATCCTATGCGTCATATTATGTGAAGGAGGCAGTATGAATATTTTTCCAGTCTCATATATTCTTTTACTATTTCTAGCATAATATATTGTTATTGTACATATATTAATTTAAATATTGCATCGGTTTGACCACACAATCTTTGTTTTATTTGTATGCTATTAGAGCATTCCCAATCCAAAATGCTATTTTGAAAAGCTAAATTAATAAAATAGCATTTTGAATAGTATAAATATAGCTTATCTTACTATATCTATTCCAATGGAAAAAAGCCATTTGAAGAGCCATTTATATTAGAATGAAAAAAATAAGTGTTTTATTATTTCTTAATATTGTTTAATGCTATTTTTTTTTCCACATGTCTACATTTAATTGGTCTATTTTTTTAGTGGTCCCACTTTGTTGGTTTTGGCTCTTTAAAGAGATATGTAGAAATAGTATTTGTGGGAAAGAAGAGGCATTTTAGTATTTTATTTGGCTTCTCCATATTGAAGTGTGCAAAACAAGCAAAAAAAATCAAAATATTAATTTTTTATTTTTGACTATTCATTTGACTTCTCCATCGGAGATGCTCTTAGTTCAAAGAATTGGTGAGAGGCTACCATGCGGAGGCGGAGTGGGCAGACAAACGCCATGTCCCAACATTCGATGAGTACGTGCGCAATGGAATAGCCACAAGTGCTTATGGGGTGATTATGGCAGCATCCTTCCTTGGAATGGAAGAAGTTGCAGGAGGGGAGGAGTATGAATGGCTAAAAAGTAATCCAAAAATTATTAAAGCTGGAAAGATTATCGGTCGTTTGATGAATGACATTGTGGGCCACGAGGTACGCTGTCGGAATTCTTAAAATTAAAAATTACTAGATACACCGAGAATTGTATTCTCATATCTTATATAATAACTTACAAGATTTTTCAATTATTTCGTGCATCAAAAAAATTGAACCAAGTGTCAACTCATGACTTTCTTTCTTCTCAATATTTTTGTGTTTAGAAATTTTTCATGTTAAGTTTATTTTCTAAAAACTATAACATCGTTTATATATTTGAAGGATGAACAAAAAAGAGGAGACTGCGCATCCGGTGTTGAGTGCTATATGAAACAATATGATGCATCGGAGAAGAAAGCAATTGAAGAGATACAAAAGATGGACGTTAATGCGTGGAAGGATATCAATGAAGATTGCATGAGGCCAACTAATGCTCCAATGCTTCTCCTTCAACATTTTGTTAATCTTATTCGAGTTACAGATGTTATTTATGGGAATGATGACGATGCCTACACAATTCCATCAAGTTTAAAAGATTATGTTACTTTATTATATATTGAGCAAGTGCCTCTGTGTGAATAATGGTGTAGAATTCGTACTTTGAGCTCATGGTGGAACTCTCTATGAATGTTGTCGGATGTATTGTAATAAAACGAGCAGTCACTCTATTCTATGTACTATTGGATCTAGTGTGTATTTTGGTATGTATTGAATTTGATAGTTGAGTTTGAATTACATTGAAAAGATTTAAACTTTGCAGTGATGCATGATCTATTCTTAATTTATATATTATTCTTACATTTTTTATATATATTTTATGATCTATTCTTAATTTATATATTATTCTTACGTTTTTTATATATTTTTTATGTAGGATAGGTGATTCTAACACTCTTTCAATTCTCACTTGTAACCTATCTTTTAAGTTTTATCTAATAGATCAAGCTTCAAGATCTTCACTAGATTCCAAATCGTTTACAGGTCCCTTATTTTATTAAATTTGATAACTTAGTTTTGATTTGATTTTAAAAAATGCATTATTATTATTATTATTCATCTCCTCCTTAGTTGCAATAGTCATTATATTCTTTTTGAAAATTTCATAATAAAATATCTCCTTTATACAAACATCTCACTTTTACTTTTTATAAGTATAAATTTGTCACTTCCAGAAAAAAGATATCATTAAAGTAGCTGGACATTAAATTTTTTTTCCTTAAAGCTTTTCTGTTTTTGAACTTTTTTTTCATTGTAGATAATTTATTCATGCTTGCTTGTGCTTTTTTTTTTTTATGATTTCATTAAACACCGTAACCTGACAGCATGTGAAATTACAAAGCCTATAGCATATCAATTTTGCAGGAACTACCAAACGAGTCAAGGTCCATACAAAGAAGATAAAATAGTAGATATAGCCTAAGAGAGCAACATTGGAATCTACACATGATAACCATCACAACAAAATCCAGGGGAAACTTCAAAGAGTCTCCAATTCATCTCTCTAGTGAATTTAAACCTCTGAAAAGGAGCACCTTTAACAGCCTGATAGATATAAGTTGAGAGATTGATCAAAACCAAGCAATGAAATCCCTGGATCTTCGCACTCTTTGCTTAGCCATACAATCTGCCAGACTATTGCTTTCACGATACACATGAGAAAAAGTCAGAAAAAGTAATTAAGCCAAAAAATCTAGTCAATCTCTAAACTGTAGAGAAGAGCTCTCAGTGCATCCATTGCTTGTTATGAGATTTGAGCATCTAATTGATTACATTGGCATAATCAGATTCAATAGTAATATGTTTATGATAAGAAGACAATTTGAGGCTGAGAGCTCAACAACTCTCAACTCAACTATTTTTAAATCTAATATCCCTACTAGTAAGGAAAAAAATACCAAGGAGATGACCATGGTGGTTTTGCAGGACACCACCTATACCTGAGAGCCCAGGCTTTCTAAGAGAAGAGCCACCCACATTTCACTTGAAGCTGTCAATGGTTGAAGGAGACCATATAATACTAGTTTTAGTAATCTAAACATTAGACCAATGAATCAAACCTTCTGCAAATCTTAACAAGTCTGAAGGGGATTAAGGAAAGTCAGGATGAAGTGCTTTCAACCATAAGCATAGCCGAGTGATGATAAGGAAGAAAACTGAATCATAATTCGGTGACTTTTGTTGAAAGATCAGGTCATTTCAAAGAAGTCAAAGGGACCACGCCACTAAGAAAAACAACTTCAACCATACTTTCTTCTAAAATTTACCATGGACCATAAAAATCCACTAAGAGTATAAGCTTGACAAATTCTTTGGGCAACACCATGATAATCCCCACCACTTGATGATTTTGGACCAGATGATTCAATGCTTATGGCAATGTAAAATTAAATGATCAACTGACTCTTCCTCAACTAAACAAATAGGATAGTTAAAGTCTAAGCTATCCAAAACACCTCTTCTAACCAGCATACCTCGGGTGTTGAGTCTATTAATAATAGCCATCCAGCAAAAGATCTCCACTTTAGGAGGGACTACACCTTTCCAGATCCCAGCAAAAGAGAAGCCATTGTTAGAATAATAAGTGGGACTTAACAGCCCACATAGAGATTTAACAGAGAATCTTCCTGATTTGTTGTCCTTCAATATTAGTCTATCCTTTGCCTCATTGTCTAAGTGCACCGTTGAGAGAATGACATATAGTTGTTCTAACAAACCAATGTTTCAACCCCTCAAAAGTCTTGTCCAGGAAAAGAATCATATTTATTCAAAACCATCCCACATTCCCATCTTGTCATTGCTGGTATTTTTATCATTGGATAAATGGTAAAGAGTAGGGAAACGATTTGCAAGATAGTAATCGGCAAGCCAAGTAATATTGATGAGACACAATCTCTTGTAACCTGTTGTCTTTAATGCAATGGTTGATCATACATGTTTATGTGCTTCCAGCTCCCGAAATAAGGGCTTGCAGTAAGAAACTAGAGCAGTTAATGTTATGTATGAATTTGACCACTTCCTTCCATAGGCTTGTGTCCTCCAAACCCAACCTCCATAGTAGATAAATGTTTGCTTATGCTTTGTTGACACCTCTTGAGGTTTTCTTGCTTGTATAATCTTAATTATAATATTTCAGTGTTTAGTTACATCTAGTTAAGAATAGAGAGATAGTCTTTTGTATAATTATGATGAATGATTGATAAGCTAACCATCCTTTTGTATTTATACCTTTAGGGTTGTATACAATACAATGGTGGAATGTATTACACATGATAACTATCCCTATATATAATGCATTTACCTATATGTGGATTCTTTCCTTAATACACCCCGTCAAGCTGAAGGTGGAGATTCCACCTGAAGCTTGGATCTAAAATAAGCAAATGAGACTGGAGGGAGAGGCTTTGTAAGAACATTCGTGAGTTGATCCTTTGAAGAGATGAAACGTACCTAAATTTCTCTCTTAGCAACGCGATCACGGACAAAATGATAATCAACTGCAATATGTTTAGTACAAGCATGGAACACTGGATTGGTAGATAAGAAAGTAGCCTCTAAGTTATCACACCATAACATGGTCATGGATGAAGTGGAAATCCGAAGTCTCCCGATAAAGAACAAATCCATAAAATTTTAGTGGTACCATCAGCCAAGGCTTTGTATTCTACTTCTGTAGAAGACCTAGCAATAACGCATTGTTTCTTGGATTTCCACGAGATAGGTGTAGAACCAAGGTACACAAGATACCCACCTATTGATTTTTGATTGTCAATACTACCTGTCCAATCAGCATCTGTGAAACTATGAAGAGTCAAGAGAAAGTCTCGAGTAATGTGGAGACCACAAGTTGCTATAGCCTACAAGTAATGTAGGATACGTTTAATAGCAACCCAATGATCATTAATAGGGGCATGCATAAATTGACATACTTTGTTGACTGCATAGCAAATATCAGGTCTAGTGAAAGTAAGATATTTTAGTGCTCTAACAATCTGTTAATATCATGTCGGATAAGTGAAGAGTATCAGGCACAATTCCTAGTTTAAAGGAGGTAGACAGAGAAGTATCAACTGGTTTGTAGGAAGTCATACCTACTTGTTTGATAATATCAAGTGCATACTTGTGTTGACTTAATAAGATACCCATAGCTGATGGTTTAACTTCAATGCCCAGGAAGAAATGAACAGAGCCCAAATCTCGAAGCTTAAATTCTGTTTGCAGTAAAGTAATCAATCTATGAAACAAGGCTGAGTTACTCCCGGTTAGTAAAATATCATCCACATACACAAGTAGATAAATCATAGCACCATTGAGAGAGAGAATAAACAGATAAGTGTCAACCTTGGATGCTTGAAATCCAATGGAAAGGAGGAACTCATTCAACCTGTTGTACCAAGCTCGAGGTGCTTGTTTCAAGCCATACAAAGATTTATGAAGATGACGACACATGAGATGACATAGCATAATCAGCAAACCCCGGTGGTTGTGCCATGTATACCTCTTCTTAAAGGATATCATTCAAGAAAGCATTATGAACATCCAACTGGTGAATATTCCAACCATATGACATAGCAATAATGAGCATAAGACGTACCGTTATAGGTGACACGATGAAAAGATTGATGTCTTCTCCCAAGTGCAGGAGTTTCGAAGTAATAAATAACCCGGCAAGAC
>NW_011500420.1:59068-76259 GCF_000495115.2 Populus euphratica
TCCTTTCAATTTCATTTCTTAAATTCATCAATCAATCCTTTCATTTATGTGATAGGCCTGCATTTAAAATGAATATTTACCACAAATTAAAGGTATCTTATATTTTTAGATATATTATTATAAAACATGCTTTAGTTAAGGAGTTATTGATACTTCAAGTGCAAAATGATGATATAAAACCATGATAAAAATGCACTTTTAAGTACTAATCAATAGGCTTAACCACCGGGCTAAACGTCTCCAAATAATCAATCCCCTCTTGTTGAGAGAAGTCGCGGGCAACCAACCATGTTTTATATCAGTCAATCCGACCATCAGCATAGTGTTTAATCTTGTACACCCACCTACTACCAATCACATTCATAGATGGATGAGAGGGCACCAATGACCAAGTGTGATTAGAGTGAAGTGCCCGAATTTCCACTTGCATGGCATTATGCCAAACCAAATACCTATTGGCATCCTTAAAAGACAGTGGCTCTTGTTGAGGTAACATTGCAACCTAGGAGGAAGTTGCAACACTGAAGTTAGCATCCTTGGGTGGACGTGGTTGAAGCACCATATGATGGAGGCGAGCCGACTGGGAGAAGTTGTTATCAATATTAGCCTGTATCTGCTAAAGCTGGAATATGGACAAATCAACATATAGATTAATTATATGAGAGGAATCAAAGGAAGAACCTGATGAGGAGCTTAATATATGTGCAAGTCGTGGGGTAGAAATCATTGTAGAATTTGCTGGAGTCATTCCCAGAACAGGGGAACCAGTAGGGAAAGAACTAGGGGGGCTAGTAGGAGCAAGCTGAAGAACCTGTACTGCATACGAGGGTGGCGAATCTAAACCTGTACCTACAGCCTAATCATGATAATAACATGCAGATAATGGTAAGGGAGCCAAATGAGATGTAGGTGTTGTGGGGGGTAACGATGGAAGGGTTAGAGATGGTGGCTTTGGATGATATAAAGTAACCGGTATAGTGGAGGCAGTAGAGTTTGTAGGTGGGGCTGCAATCTGTTTAGATTTACCTAGAGGAAAAACATGTTCATGAAACTGGACATGACAAGCAAGATAAATATGTTTGGATGACAAGTCAAGACATTGATAACCTAAATGAGAGTTAATATATCCTAGAAAGACACAACAAGATGAACGAAAATCTAACTTATAAGTATTGTATAGATGGAGGAACGAAAAACAAAGACACCCAAACGTTTGAAGGAAAACATAATTAGGAGATGATTTTAAAAGACATTTGAAAGGACTCTTATAATTAAGAATCAAAGTTGGCATGCGATTAATCAAGTAAACAAAACATTCAAAAGCATAACTTTAATATTTAAGGGGAGCGTCACATTGCTCAAAAAGGGTAAGTCCAGTTTTGAAAATATATCTATGACGACATTCAACCATGCCATTTTGTTCATGAGTATGTAGGCAAATCACACGGTGGTGAATATCAATTGTTTTAAAATACATATTTAGTTTTCGGTATTAACCACTTTAATCTGTTTGAATAGATTTTGTTTTTAAAGCAAATTAGCACTCAACAAGCGCTTGAAACTGATGAAAATTATTAAAAACATAAGATTTAGCAACCATCAGAGGAAACTAGACAAACTTTGTATGAGCATCCAAAAAGATAACAAAATATCAAAAATTGTTTGATGACAACATAGAAGAGGGACCCTAGACATCACTAAAAATTAAATCAAGAGGAGCTAGAGTTTGATGACCCGTAGTTTTTAGAGTTAGATAAGACGACTTGCCTAGAGGACATGCAAGACAATTAAAATTAAAATATTTTGACGTATAGGACACTTTTTTCATTTTTCACCAACAAATGCAAAATACATGGCCTTGGATGCCCAAGTCGATGATACCAGATATCAGCAAAAGTGTAGAGACATGTAGATGAGAAAGCCTGAGGCAATGATATGGCAAACAACTCAGACAAAACATATGGACATCTCTACTCTAATCGAAAAGAAGCACTTTCTTTGTCATGAAGTCCTTAACATAAAACATACATGAATGAAATTCAAAAAACACAATATTCTCAAGGCAAAATTTTTAAAAACAAATAGGAAAGGTTTTTTAACGCGAGGAACATGTAAAATATTGGATAAAGTAAAGGTACATTTTGGGGAATGAATTTTAGAGTGAGCGATTTTGAAAATAACAAGGCCCTTATCATCATCAATATGCAAATGATCATTACCAAGGTAAAGTTCTAAACTTGTCATATTAGCAATATCTAGTGTTACATGATGATTTGCTCCTTTTGCTCCTGTATCAGGAAACCATGTGACAGGTGATGTTGCAGGAGCATTATTGAATGCAAGATTTGCATTGTCTTGGAGAGGATGATTAGCCAACTGAGAGTACTATTGGGTAGTATGCCCATATTCATAACACAGCTAACATTTTACACTGCGATTATACCCACCAAAACGATTACCTTGCTGCCTAAATTGTCCTGTCGCCGGGAGGGAGATCCAGAAAACTGTCCTGAGGAGAATCGGTGTCCCGGTTGCCGAAATTGCTAACCTGAAGTATAATTACTGTTTCCATTATTTCCACGATAAGCATTTTGTGATTATTATTATTTCTCCAGCCTCCATGAAAACGGCCTCGTCTAGCATTATTGAAGCCAGAGTGATTTTGCACAAAGAAAGCAGCTGGTTGCTGCGTTGGGGTTGGCAACAGTGGTGCTGTTACGGTTGGTTAAAGAGCAGTTTTGTGGTGAACTTTATATGTAAGTAGATTGCTATGGAGATCAGTGTAGGAGATAGGATCACAAACATCACATTTAAATCATAATTAAAGTCAACAAACCACATATTAGTTAAATTCTTCATGCTTTAATAAATTAGTTATTAAAGCATAAATTAGTTATTAAATTCTAAAAAAATATAAAGGAACATGTTTTTACATTTTCACAAGAAATACAACATAATTTTATGAAGGAACATGTTTTTACATTTTCACAGGAAATACAACATAATTTTATTTATCCTCGAGATATTTGATTATATACAAATTAAAACATTTTTTTTTTCTTTTTTAACATTTACAAAACATATATAAAATAAAATACAAACACACACATATCTTCTTTTATTATGTTTTTCTCGTACACCCACATTTACATGTTACTAATCATCAAAATTCAAAATAAATTAAATAACATATCACACAAATAAAAAATTATATAATAGCCCTTAAAAATCAAGGAAAACTGCTGGGAAGACTTCTGACAAATGCAAGAATAGTGGAAAGTGTTTCTAACTTATTTTTCATAATAAATTTGAAAAAATAAAACATTAATATAGTGGAAAGTGTTTCTAGCTTATTTTTCATAATAAACTTGAAAAAAAAAATATTAATAAGTTATTTTTCAACTCATTTTTCATGACATAATTAAATATTGGAAAGTGTTTTTCAACTTATTTTCTATTACACTAATAAACATAAAAAATAATTTATTTTTTCGGAATTTTTTTTCTAATTTTTTTTTAAAAAAAATTTTTTCAGAATTTTTTTTCTAATTTTTTTTTAAAAAATTATTTTTCAACAAACAAACATAGTTATAAAAAAAAAATAAGAATGGATAGCTCTTGTTGATGTATTAACTGAACTCTATTGAAATCTATCTTGGCAAACTTGAGTAGATTGTCATTGCGAGACTCATCTTCTTCGTAGAAAGATGTATTTCCTAGCCTCTATTCTTGGTACGCCTTTGTGAAAGGGCCGGATCAAAGCATTCCTAATATGGTCTCCTAGACGTGGGCTTCATTGCATAGCCGAGACTCCAGGTTTGCCTTTGTGAAAACAAGGGCTTCATCCAGTACCTGTTCTCCATTCATACTTAAAAATGAAGCTTCATAGAAGCCCAGGATGCCTTGAACATCGTCTATGATTGTTTTCTAAAAGTCTCCATTGGTGTCCTTGAACTTGTCGAACACAACTGGTTCACGAAAGAATAATTTTACTGTTCTAGTCATTTTTTTTAATAATCTTAATTTGACCATAGATTACTTGTAAATGAAAGATAGATTTAGCAGAGTTTAAAGTACTGTCCAAGAATTAATTTTTGAGATGTTAAAGATTTAATTTTTCCTCTGGAACTAATTAATGCTCTCATAGTGTCAAAGAATTAATTTTGCAGATGTTAATTAAGGTTTGAGAGGCTATAAAGTACTGGAAGTAATCGCTCACCACAAGGCATTTTGAATCCATGCTGTCTCAGTACTCGAAATAGAAGTGATACAGTGTAGAGATCCAAGTCATGCTTCTCAAGAAGATCAGGAAGGCTGTTTTCAATCTCGTCATCAAAATGATATGACACAGCAAGCCAACATAACAGATTAATGAACTCAATATGTTCCACTGTATCCTTTTTGGATGCCATTAGCATGTACTTCACATTTTCCTTCAACACTTGTACTTGTCTGGTGTACCACTCGAATTCTTGCCGTGAAATATTCAGTAAGAATCAACTGTCTTATTAATTAGATTTTAAAATGATTGCTTTATATATCAAAAAAGAGTTAGTTATAACTTAATCTCTAGTTTATCTGAACTAATTAAACAATTATTAAATTTTTAGAAACTATATGCTTAATCCTTAAAAAAGGGAAAAGAATTTTACTCTATAAAAAAGATGAATTCTTTTTTTAAAATAAAAGCAAACAACGGCTAGACAAAAGTATAACTACTTTAACATCAACTTTGACCTGAGAGGAGTGGAGACATAAGATATATATCATTTTATCATTAAATAAAAAACACAGAGAAGTAACATCTAATTAAAAAATTAAAAAACAAATTGTGAAACATCAGATTATAATCTTAGGGCAGAATTGGATGATAGATCCCACAAATTTAATGGCTCTAAGGGCTTGTATATAGTTTTGAAACTTAATTTTTCTTCATACTGCTAGACATTGACAGAAGAGAAGTAGTTTACCGTTTGCTAGACATAGATAGAAGAGAAGTAATTTTTCCTTGTAATTATTTGAGGTCACATTTGAGATGTGCATTTGAGAATTTTAAAGTGACAATTCAAAGCTTAAGGTGACACATTTGAAAATTTTAAGTTGAAAAGGGTTTTTACTAGCAGGGAAGGGATACGTAAGAAAGATGGTTGAGTTATTATTGAGCCAAAAAATCAATTTGACATTTGAGTTGTTATTGTAATTTTAATACGAGAGAGAGAGAGAGAGAGAGAGAGAGAGTATTATATTATTTGATAGAAGGATGATCATGAGATTGATAGATACCTAATTAAGAAAAAGGAATTCCCTGGGACCCAATTTTAGCTGGGAACTTATGTACGAGAAGTTATCCCTAAAGTAAAATTGCAAAATGACATTTGAGTGATCGGTACGTAGTCTCATTTTACATGTGGTTAGCATTTGTCAATTTTATTCAAGATTACCAAATGCTTTAGAGCACTGCATAGCTAGTGAGTATTATTTTTCTCCATTTGATTTTCCATATCCACATTTTTCACGAAACAAGTACTTCACTCTTCAAATCAGTACTTCATACTGTATGGCATATTGTATTTGGTCATTACCGGACATCATAGTCTCTATTAAAAAAAATAAAATTAAATGATTATCATGAAATCCGGATGTAACAAAATAATAGCCATGAGAACATTTCAATCTTTGGTGAAGTTATTCCTTTCCATAAATGTTATCGTAATTTATTTTTAGGTTGAAAAGAAAATGTTAGAATGCTCAAAAAATGGTTAAAATCCCTTTTTTAAAAAATAAAATACAAAAAAAATTAAAAAATATAACAGTGAAAAGAGAATGTTAGAATGCTCAAAAAATGGTTAAAAATTAGTTAAGGAGGTTCAAAAATATAAAAATTAAAATTTAATTGTATTTTGTTGACTGATGAGAGCACTGCGTTGATATAAAAAATTCAATTTAAGCAAACAAATCTAAAATCAGATATTTATAGACTTAAATATTTTGTTGACTGCGCTGATATAAAAAATTCAATTTAAGAAAAAAAATCTAAAATCAGATATTTATAGACTTAATTAAATTTTATTGAACATTTAATTAAATTTATAAAGGATTTGATTATAAGAAAAATTAATAATGTTGCAAAATTTGAAAATGCATTTACCATTTCAGTCGATTAACCATTACTGTGTATCCTCTGTGTGAAGCCTCAATCTCACCCTCTCTGACATAACAACTAGTTATCAAATATTTCATATGGATATTTTAATTCCAAATACATGAGTTTTAATATCAATTGGGATTGTTGAATTTCAATACCAATTAGGATTTAAATTTATAAAATTTAAAATTTATAAGAATTCTAATATTATTAAGTTGATTGGAACAATTACCTAAGTTTGCTTTTTACACTGAACCCACACAAAACATATATATATATATAGACACACACAAACTGTCTATACTTGAAATGTTTCTAAAGTGCATGTATAAGTGCAAACGTAGGCGGCTTCCCTATTTGAAATGTATCTATATGTGCAAAAAGGCAGTCACAATCCAAATGCACGTATAATGTGGAACCCTGTTATGAAAAGTTAGCTTATAGATGGCCATGATCAACACTTTTGATTGATTGAGTGGAATTATAAATAAGATTGAACCTTATACAGTTTTTGGCAATAATCTTGAATCTGATTTTCGAAAAGATAGAATGTAAACCACATGTTTAATGTATTGGGATGGATTGATTTGAATCATAGACGTAGAAATCGATCAACTTTTGTTTTTATCATTGGGATTGATTGATTTGAATCAGAGGCTTCATTAGTGTAATGTATACTTGTGTATGTCTATATATGTATTTGAATGTAAGTGACATGCATGAAATAGCAGATAAGGCAGAATTATATTTGAATTAATTCACAGATGAGAGCCTTGCTGAAACAATTTGAGCAGATTTAACAATTTACTTACAAAGATTTCTCAATTTGAACCAATTTAACTAAAAGTATTTTCAACATTTTCTTAAAAAACTTTAAAATTTCAAAGATGTGTGAAATATATTGGACTTTTAACACGTTATTTTTATAATTATTAATTTTCCTCATTTGAATCGATATTCATAAAAATAAAAACCTAATTCTAAACCTAAACCTAAACCTATTTCTTCAAAACCAAAGAAGCCGCAGCCCCCCTTAAAGGCTGATCTGTTTTCTGTTTTCGGAAACAAAGCCGCCGTCCCCTGGGGTCCTTAGTGGTTGCTCTCCCGAAACAAAGCCAAGGAACCCCTACCATTTCATCGTTTTGTCTTCTCCCCTACACTTGCAGCAGCTCCTCCCTCATCACAAACTCCCCTCTTCCTCTAGTGTTCTTTGCCAAAGAAAACCATAGTAGCCTCCTTTTTCCTTGGCCAAATCAGTCGCCTTCCTCCTCATTTCCTTTTCCTAGTTGGTCGCAAGACAGTTCCTCACTCTCCATCCCAGTTGTTCCCTTCCATCACCAACCACTCCCCACGGCACCAGCACAGCACAGAACCGTTTTCCCCGTCTCCATCTACCAGCCTTTTAGAGGCAGTCGGACAATAGCAGCAAGGCCAACCACCGCTGCCACCAACAGGAGTGAAGACCATCCAACAGCACACCCATAGAGCCATCAGCGCCGCCCACACACGGCAGCACTCACACCTAGGAAACACCCCCCTTCTCCTCCATACCGAAGCCTCCAGTCACTAGCGGATCCGCCTGCATCCACCGCGACCCGCCTTCGCCAGATCTGCCATCTGAAGAAGGAAAAAGCAGCAAACCAGGAAGAAAGAAAAAAACTAAAATCAAGTGTGTTGTTGCGATTTTTGGTTTGCGATTTTTGTTTGTTGTTGCAGGTGATTGTGTTCCTCACAACCAGTAAAGAAAGGAAGAGGAGAAGAAGCTGAGCTAGATCATCCACCTTTGGTTTTTTTTCGTGACGGCGCGTGAATTCACATGCCGTCAATGGTGGTGGTGCATGGAAAAGAAACGCCACCACAGTGCATGCAGTTTCAGAAGGCATCCCCAGCACTGTTATGGATATTTGGAGTTTATTTTATAATTTTTTATTGTTTAATTTGTTTGAATTGTTTAATGTGTTGTTTTGATTTATTTTAATTTTTTAGTGATTTTGTAACATGTAAACGTGGTTGTGGGAGAAGAACATAATGAGAAGTGACGTGTGTGTTTGTAATTTTTTTATGTATGTTTTAGAATTATAAAAAAAACAAAAAAGCTGAAAAAGAAAAAAAAATTAAATGTTTCGTTTTTGTTGCAAATGGTTGAGGCAAACGAACTATCATTCACTTTATTATACTAGAAAAAATAAAATAAAATGCCTATACACGGGCCTAGTTTTTGGCCTAGCAGTGCCTAGCTTTATTTTTTTATATTAATATATTTTTTTGTGAATTATAAATAATTTTTAAATTTATATTTTAATTAATATTCTTTCTTTATAATTTCATTAGGTTTTTTAACCACTCATTGAATAGCAAATCTTTTTTAATTATATTGGTTGTGTTTAAGTTTTTTTTTTAATTAGTATAATTAGTCTTTAATTTTTTAATATTTATATAAATTAAATATTTATTTTTCACAATATTTTTAATATTTGTAACTTTGAATATTATATTTTTTTTTTATTTTATTCAATACATTTTGTTTGTGTCAATCTTTATTTCAAATTAATTTTCATAAATAAATTCATTAAACATAACTAGTATGTTAAAATATTAAATATCTTAATATATATTAGTATCTTAATATTTTCAAATATCTTTTTATTTATCATTAATTACTTTTTATTTATTTATTTACATAATGGTTTGTGATTTATTTAATTGAATGCATGCAAAAAAAATTTAATTTACATTTATATTTTTTTTATGTAAAAAAATTCAAAATGTGTTGAAAAATTCTAAATATTCAGGTTTTTTCATCATGTGTTGGTGTTTTTAATTTGATATTTATTCTTATGATTTTTTTTCCTTAACTATTTTATACAAGTTTTATTGTTTTTAATTTTACATTTTAATTTAAATTGATAGTGTATTTTTTTTTTCAATTTTGGTCTAATTCATTAGTATTTTTTGCATGTATGTCTCAAGATCAGGCGGGTGGAGAACTAAGTCTGAGATTGCAGCAATGAGTGCGAAAGAGAGGAGCACTTAACCCCTTCGTGAGAATATCAGCAAACTGTTCCTGTGAGGAAACAAATTGAACTGACAATTGCTTCTGGGAAACTCATTCACGAACAAAATGCACATCGACCTCAATGTGTTTGGTTCGTTGATGTTGAACAGGATTAAACGATAGAGCAATGACAGAGAGATTATCACAGAAAAGAACAGGATTATGAGGTAATGAAACATGCAGAAAGGCTAATAACTGCTTGAGCCAATCCACTTCAGCGGTAGTAAAGGATAAGGCTCGATTTTCAGCCTCTGTTGATGATCTGGACACAGTTTATTGCTTTTTGGAAGACCATGATATAGGATTGTCGCCCAAAAAGATTACCAAGCCAGTAGTGGAGCGTCAGTCATTAGGATCCCCTGCCCAGTTAGCATCACTAAACGCCTTGAGCTGCAAATCTCCTTTAGTGTAAGAAATACCAACATGCAATGTGCCTTTATGGTAGCGTAAAATTCGTTTCACAACAGTGAAATGAGACACCATTGGATTCTACATAAATTGACAGACTTGATGCACAGAGAACGCAATGTCAGGTCGTGTGAAGGTCAAGTATTGCAGAGCCCCTAACGATATACTGTAGGATTAGGATACGGTGCCCCATCTTCTTGTGATATACCGTAGGATTAGGATACGGTGCCCTATCTTCTTTAAGTAGGCGATGATGAGGAAGACATGGAGTATCACATGGTTTAGCATCAACCATCTCAGATTTAAGCAGCAAATCCTCAACATATTTAGATTGTGAAAGAAACAAGCCAGTAGAGATGTGAGTGATCTGTATCCTCAAGAAAAAATGAAGAGAGCCTAAATCTGTGATATCAAATTTAGTGGAGAGAGCTTGGATAACCTGCAGAATGGCAACAGATGCACTTCCTATGAGGATAATATCATCTACATACAGGAGCAGGACCACAATCTGACAAACAAGGATGAATCAGAATAAGTTGTGGCAAACCCCAAGGAAGGCAGAAATTGAGTAAAACGTGTATTCCAGGCCCTAGGTGCCTGTTTTAATCCATAGAGGGATTTATGCAGTTTGCACACATGATGAGGATGCAATGAATCTTCAAAACCAGGAGGCTGGGACATGTAGACCTCTTCTTGAAGAATGTCATGCAGGAATGCATTTTTTACGTCTAATTGTCTGAGAGGCCAATTGAAATGAGCAGCCAGGGAAAGAATTAGTCGAATGGTGGCAGGTTTCACCACAGGACTAAAGGTGTCCCCATAATCCAAGCCAGGTTCCTGACTAAACCCTTTAGCAACCAACCGTGCTTTGTGTCTAGCAATCGAACCATCCGAATGATGTTTGATCTTGAAAATCCACTTGCACCCCACCAAGTTCCTCTTTGCTGGTAATGGAACAAGACTCCAGGTGCCTTGAGTATGTAATGCAGTAATTTCATCTTGCATGGCCTGTAACCACACAGGAGCTTTGATGTCAGATTTGTAAGTTGCTGGCTCTATTAAAGACATATCAACCATGCTATAATCTTGAATGCTAGCTAAGAAAGCCTTCTGTTTAGTAATGCCACTTTTGCTTCTAGTTTGCATGGGATGCAAATTGAGAGAAGCAATGGACATAACCACTTGCAAGTTGTTAGGATTAAAAGTAGTAGAACTGATACTCATATCAAACGCCATATGAGGAGGAGAAGAAGCTTGAATGGAAGCAGTAATGGAATGAGAACTAGGAGAGACTGTAGATACACCAGGTGTATGGTGGGAAGGAGAAACAGGACTTGAAGTAATAACTATGTTCTCGGTATTAACAAGAAGCACAGGACATGTGGAGGAAGTAGAGGATGGTGGGGACTGAGTTGTGAGCGAGGATGATGAGAATTCAGGATATGGAAATTGTGTTTCATCAAATATAACATGTCTTGAAACATACAATCGCAGAGTAGGCACATGATAGCACAAATAACCTTTGTATTTTATGCCATAACCAAGAAACACACATTTGGAAGTTGTAGGCTGCAGTTTGTTATGATTATAAGGACGAAGAAGAGGAAAACATGCGCATCCAAATATCCTAAGGTGATTAAGCTCTGGAGAAGACCCAAATAACATCTCAAAAGGAGATTTGTGAAGAAGGACAGGAGTTGGCATACGGTTGATGAGATATGTAGCTGTTAAACATGCATAAAAACAAAATTAAATTGGTAGTTTGGCTGTGTGCAATAGAGTGATTGTGGTTTCCATAACATGTCTATGTTTCCTCTCAGCTACCCCATTTTGTTCAGGGGTGTGTGAACAAGAGAGGTGATGAGTAATGCCTTTATCAAGAAGAAATTGTTGTAAACGATTGCAGGTATATTCTCCCCTTCCATCAGACTGCAAAATTTTAACAGTAGCAGAATATTGTGTAATAAGAAGGTTATAGAACGCAGCAAATGTAGAGAATAAATCAAACTTATTGACTAGGGGAAACAACCAGCAAAAACATGTACATTCATCAACAAAGATAGTATAATATCTATAACCATCCACTGAGACACATGGTGCAGGTCCCTACAAATCAGTATGGATAGTAGCAAAGGGAGAATTGAATTTGTGATGATGTTGAGGAAAGGGTAATTTCCTAACTTTCCCTACAAGACAGGGATGGCACATCATAGGGGAAGAAGTTTTGGGAACATGAATATAAGCTTTATTTAGCATGAGGGAGACTACAGAATTTGTGGGATGTCCTAACCTATGGTGCCATAGATTGGACTGAACAAGTTGGCCAAGAAATGCCTGAGCTGGAGAAGGCTGAGTGAAAGATGAGGATGAAGATGCATGGATAGGATACAGGCCATTACTGCACAAGCCTCTGTAAAGAATCCTCCTTGTGGCTTTTTCCTGAATCCAAAAGCAATATGCATAAAAAAAAAGCCAGCAATTATTATCAAGGCAGAGCCAATGGACTGACAATAGATTCTGAGTTAATTGAGGAACAAGTAACACAGAGTCCAACTTGAATGAAGACATAGAAGAATTGATGATAGACTAACCAACATGAGACACTGTCAAACCTTCACCATTAACAGTATGAATTGTGTCAGTTGTTGGATATGGTGAGGTCAATGTCAGATTATTCAAATCAGCTGTCATATGATTTGTTGCACCAGAATCAGTAAGCCATACTTGAGATGATCCAGAAGAATTGGATGCTGAAGGTGCAGGGTGGAGCATAGTGTGCATGACTTGAATGGTAGGCTGTGAGTCTGGAAACTGAGCAGATGAGAATGAGGGATGAGGTGAAGGAACTCGATATGAGGATTGTTGCATAGTTGGTGATTGTGTAGGATAAGACTGCTGAGAGGAATAAGCCTAGAATGCATGCCAATATAGTTTGGTCCTTTGTCATTATAGAAGCAAAACCAGGTAGTGTGATTAAGGCCGCCACAAATATGACATTTTGGTTTTTGATAAGAAGAAGCATCACAAAACGGAGCAGTATGGCCCTCAGTATTGCATAATTGGTAGATGTGCATCATAGATGCAGAGTGACTGTGAAACTGTTGATTAGGGGAAGGTCCAAGAACTCCAGGATTAGAGTGTGGGCGTTCATGTGTTATAGAAGAAAACACTAGTTTAGAGTGAAAGTGTCTGGTTCCTTGATTAAACCGACCTCTACCAGTGTTTCTGTTCCCACTATAAGGTTTAAATCCTTTATTAATAGTCAAAGATGAGCTATGATTCATAGGAAAACCTGTAGTTGCAGCCATTGCTGTCAATAAAGGAGAATGAGCTGATGCTTCTACAATCACTTCCTCTACAAGCAACTATGAGTGAAACTCATGTAGGGAAATCACACTCTCACGTCCCCTTATTGTTAGGCTATTCAAGCATTCAAACACACATCAATTTACGTGGTTCGACAACTTGCCTACTCCACGGAGCTTCTGGTTTGTATTAATCAAGCTCAAAAGCAATACAAACAACAAAACAAGGAGGAGGAGAAAAACTTTTCTACTCAACTCAACTCTCACTTTAAGCTCTCTCTATGTTTCTCTCTATTTCATGGTTATCAGTTATCAATGGCACTCTCTATTTATAGCTGATGTGGGAGACAATCTTCTTCCTTTGTTCAACAATGGTGGGCAACATTTTCTTTGGTTAGGCACCCACCATTTGACTCTTACCATGTCAAGCATGGCTGCCACCAACCATGGCTGCCACCGACCATTAGTGTCCACACATAACAATCTCCCACTTGGACACAAATGGCGTTAGGTTTGTCTTTTTAATCTTGAAGACCAACTGAAGCTTTACACAGCTTCAGTTTATCGAGAGTTACTCCTTTGGTTAACATGTCAGCTGGATTCTTGCTTCCACAGATCTTTTCAAGTAACAGTTGTTCATCGTCGAGCAATTGTCGGATGAAGTGATATTTGATCTATATGTGCTTTGTTCTGGAGTGAAATGCTGGATTCTTGGCAAGGAAGATTGCACTCTGACTGTCACTATACAAAGTACCCTTTCCATGCATTTCCATCGGCCAAATAGACTACCCCGTAATTTCTAACAGTATAGTTTTGCATCATTTCATGGTGTGGAGTACAGTGAAATGAAACTCCAGAATTAAGAACCCAATCATCAATAGGACTGTGTACAGCAAGAATCAAAGCATCTCGTACCTCGTCTATAGTGGCATTTACAGAATCAACTTCAGGTCTCTTCGGTTTTGTGCAACTCCTCATGAAATGACCAGGTTTGCCACAATTCCAACATTTACTGAGAACCTTCTTGACATACTCTATCTGTGAAAGCTTTAGCATGCCTTTGTCTTTATCTCTGATGATTCTTATGCCAAGTATTTGTTTAGCAGTTCTTAGATCCTTCATTTCAAGCTATTTTGGCAACTGTTGTTTCAACTTGTCAATCTCTTCCATGCTGGATCCTGCAATCAACATATCATCCACATACAACAGTAAAATGATATAGGAGTTGTCAAAATGTTTAACATAGCAACTGAGTATTTGAGATTGAATGATAATGACTTCAAATCAAGTTTTTGATGGTTGAACACATGAAGATATAGACTCAATTGATCGTGGTGGCAACTCTTCAATTTGTGTCTCAGAACAACTCTGATTATTGTAAGCTTCACAACTGGAGAAAATATCTCAGAGTAGTCAATCAAAACTTTCTCGTTGAAGATCACGTTCCTGCTTCTGATAATCTTCCTGTTTTGATCATCCCAGAACCGAAATCCAAATTCTTCATCTCCATAGCCAATAAAGAAACATTTCTTTGATTTGGCATCCAGCTTGTTGCGAGCATCAGAGTCTACATGCACATAGGAAACACACCCAAAGACTTTTAGGTGAGCAAGCTGTACTTCTTTTCCTCTCCAGACTTCCTCGGGCAGTCTGAACTCCAAAGGTACTGATGGTCCACGGTTGATCAAGTAAACTGCAGTATGAACTGCATCAGCCCAGAATGTTTGAGGTAGCCCAGAATGCAACCTCATGCTTCTAGCTCGTTCATTGATGGTCCGGTTCATCCGTTCAGCAATACCATTCTGTTGTGGTGTGCCTGGAACTGTCTTTTCCATTCTGATACCGTTGACAGCGCAATACTCCTTGAAACCTCCATCAATGTATTCTCCTCCATTATCAGATCGTAAGCATTTCAGCTTCAAACCTGATTCAGTCTCAACCATAGCCTTCCATTTCTTGAATGTGTCAAACACATCAGATTTATTTTTCAGAAAGTAGACCCATACCTTTCTGCTAAAGTCATCAATAAAAGTGACATAGTACCGAGAACCGCCAAGAGATGCTACTGGAGCTGGTCCCCATAAATCTGTGTGCACCAGTTCTAGTTTTCTTGGTCTTAAGGTCCTGCCAACCTTTAAGAAACTGAGCTTCTTCTGTTTTCCGAGAACACAGCTTTCACAAATGTCTAGATCAACATTTTTTAATTCTGGCAGCTTTCCCTTTGACTGAAGTATCTTCATCCCCTTTTGACTCATATGGCCGAGTCTGCAATGCCATAGCTGTGCCTGATTTTCTGCTTCAGTAGAGGCAATTATATCTGCTGATCTTGTGGTCATATACAGGGTGCCGGTTTTCTTTCCACGAGCCAAAACCATTGCTCCCTTTGATACCTTCCACATTCCTCCAGAGAAAAGGATTGAATGGCCACTATCATCAAGTTGTCCGACCGAGATCAACTTCTTCTTTAGTTCAGGAACATGCCTTACATTTTGCAAGTTCCATGTAGATCCATTCATTGTCTTGATTTGCACATCTCCTATACCCACAATCTCCAATGGTTGTCCATCGGCCAGATAGACTACCCCATAATTTCCAGCAGTGTAATTTTGCATCATTTCATGGTGTGGAGTACAGTGAAATGAAGCTCCAGAATCAAGAACCCAATCATCAATAGGACTATGTACAGCAAGGATCAAAGCATCTTGTACCTCGTTTGTAGTGGCATTTACAGAATCAGCTTCAGGTTTCTTTGGTTTTGTGCAACTCCTCATAAAATGGCCAGGTTTGCCACAATTCCAACATTCAACCTGCTTCCTGGGTCCAAACTTGCTTTTGCTTCTGTACCTGGATTTTGATCTGCCTCTGGATAAGCCTCTGTCTTGTCTCCTTCCTCGAGTGTTGATGTTGAAAGCTGAACCTGAACTTGAGCTTTCACCCGAGTCTTTTCTTCGTACTTCTTCAGCTAAAATCAGGTCTCGGATATCATCATATTTTAATTTGGATTTTCTGACTGAGTTGCTTACTGTTGTTCTCATACCTTCCCAACTGCTTGGAAGTGAAGCTAGCAAAATAAGTGCTCGGATCTCATCATCAAACTCAATTTCAACGGATGACAATTGATTTGTGATGGTGTTGAAATTATTAAGATGCTGTGTAACAGAGGTGCTTTCTGTCATCTTCAGGTTGAACAGCTTCTTCATCAAGTGCACTTTGTTATTTGCTGATGGCTTCTCATACATCCCAGACAAGGCTTCCATCAATCTTGCTGTGGATTTCTCTTTTGTAACATTATGAGCAACTCTTCTTGACAATGAAATTCGGATAATACCCAAAACTTGTCTATCAAGAATTTGCCAATCTTCTTCTGACATGTTTTCTGGTTTGCTCCCCAACAGAGGAAGATGAAGTTTCTTCCCATATAGATAGTCTTCAATTTGCATTTTCCAATATCCAAAATCAGTTCCATCAAATTTTTCAATTCTCGCAGCCTTTATTTCATCAGCCATATTTAATTTTTCTCGAATTCGAATATGCAAAATCTGACCTTACAGACGTGTCTGGAATGGCAAAAAATGTTGGAATAGTCGCTGCACCACACCGGGTCAAAACCCAGGATGCTGACGTGTCAGCCACGCAGGTAATGTGGGGTCCACAAAATCTGACGTGGATGTTCCACGTGGATTTTTCACAGACGTGGCTAAGCTGACGTGGCTGATGACGTGTCAGGTGACGTGGTAGTTGACTGGTCAGACTACTGATGTGTCAGGTTACGTGGCTGATGACTGTGCAGGACTGCTGACGTGGCTGCTGACGTGGCAAGTCAATTTGCAAGAAACTGGTGAGGAAGATGCGTGACGCACGTGTAGGCGCGTCTGTGACCATGGACAGTTCTGGTGGTGGCGCGTGTAGGCACGTGCGGGCATGCAGGACGTTGGTTTTTCGCCGGGTTTTCACCAGTGGATTCCTCTCGTCGTCCTCTTCACAGTGGTATGTTCAAAAACACGTTTTGAGAACTTTGATTTTTGAGTTTGGATCAAACACCCTCTTTTTCAAGAACTTTCAAGAACCTGGCTCTGATACTAGTTGTTAGGCCATTCAAGCATTCAAACACACATCAATTTACGTGGTTCGGCAACTTGCCTACTCCACGGAGCTACTGGTTTGTATTAATCAAGCTCAAAAGCAATACAAACAACAAAACAAGGAGGAGGAGAAAACTTCTCTACTCAACTCAACTCTCACCCTTAGCTCTCTCTCTGTGTTTCTCTCTATCTCGTG
>NW_011500420.1:76288-93213 GCF_000495115.2 Populus euphratica
CACTCTCTATTTATAGTTGATATGAGAGACAATCTTCTTCCTTTGTTCAACAATGGTGGGCAACATTTTCTTTGGTTAGGCACCCACCATTTGACTCTTACCATGTCAACCATGGCTGCCACCGACCATTTGTGTCCACACATAACACTTATAACACATCTAAATGTGTTATACTCAGTAGGCAAGCCATTTAAAGCTAGAGTGACTATATCTTTATCAGCAAAGTAAACACCAGCAGCAGAAAGATAGTCCCTAGCTTCCTTAATGCGATGAAGATATTGTGAAACCGAATATGCTCATTTCTTGATTGTTTGTAGATTAGATTTTATTTGAAAAATGCTGGTTCTGGATACAGTTGAAAACTGTTCCTTCAGTCGATTCCATAAATCTTTGGAGCTAGTACTACCAATTGCACAAGACATAGCAAGAGGTGATAATGTAGCAGTGATCAATTGCATGATGGCTCAGTCATGCATTTTCCAAACAATGAATTCATCATTTTAAGACGAAGTGATGTCAGATTCGCATGAAGTTGAGCTGAGTTGAGGTGGACAATGAGTTGATTCATCAACATACCCCATAATGCCATTGCTTTCAAGCAAAAGCTGCATCTGAAAATTCCAATTGAGGTAGTTTAAATCATCCAGCTTGACATTAACCGATGTAGGAATAGAAGAAATGAGAGCTGTTATTGAAGATTGCAGAAGTTGAAGTTGTGAGGCAGTCACCATTGAAAGGTTATCAGATTATCAACTAGAGAGAGTGGAAGAAGAAGAAGAAGCAGAGATTATGCGGAAGCAATCAGAGAAGATCTTCAAGTGTGAGCTAAGAGCTCTGATACCATGTTAGACTGTATCCGTTGTTGTAAATGTAGAGAAATTGTTTGAGAGACTAGAGAAAATGAGAACTCTCATTATGCTCTTTATTTTCTGTTATTCAATTCAATTCAACTTTAGTTAGTTAGTTATATATATATATATATACATGCAGCTGTAACAACTTAACTGCAAGTAACTAACTTTGCTAACTGACTGACTAACAGCTAACCAACTAACAAACTTAGTAATCATGTTTACACTTATCATCACTGTACTCTAACATTACTTACAAGGATTTCTCAATTTGAACCAATCTAACTACAATGTGTTAAATTAAAAGTTGTCCACAAATTATCCAAGCAGCTGCAGAAATAAACGGTTTAATTTTTCAAGAAACCATTACTTGTAACTGCTTACGACTAAAATAACAACAACGAAGGATTTCATGATTTTCGTAATAACAGTAAATTGTGTTTAAATATCTGCCATTTTTTTTTATTGATAAATGTTTTGATTAGATTGTGTTGCAAAGTGATATTCATGAATATAATAATTGATGAACACAATTTTGCAAGTGATATTGATCCTTATAACAAGTGAAGAACATAATTCTTGGAGATTAGTACGCAAGGTAGCAAGCATAATCTTTAAAATAATTACATTCACTTAGAATTTTACGATGTCAAAGATAGCTAAAACAATTAGACTTTTGACGAGGCGACATTGCTGAACAAATCCTTTTATCTCCAAGACTACAAGCCTCTCACGCTCTACCATGCTTGGGTAGCAGGGCAGTATCAAGACCCAGCATCCTTGGTCATGCTTAATAGAAAAACCCAATATCATTAGGTCATGTTTGGCAGAATGATTTAGCAGCTGGATACTATTAGAGAATAATATAAATTATATCCTGAAACTTCACCTAACACTTTAAGTTATTGGATTGAGATGATTTTTTAACATGATATCAAAGCCTTGATAATCAAATAGTCCCTGCACAATAAAGGAGAAAATAAAAAAATAAAAAAATAAAAAAACATACATATTTGGAAGAACTAAAAAAATAATAGTAGGGAATAGAATGCCAAAGCACCTAGAAAATGGGTAAAAATTGGTTAAGGAGGTTTAAAAATACAAGGATTAAAATTTGACAGCATATCGTCGACTAATGAGAGTCCGACTGATAAAGAAAATTCAATTAAATTTTAATGAAGGTTTAATTGAATTTATGGAGGTTTTGATTGCAAGAAAAATTGATTTTGAAGTCAATTTAGGTTTTCATCGGAAGAAATTGAAGTTCTAGGGTCAAATTATAATTTTTGAGAGTTGATTTAGTCAAATCAGGGGCTTAATTGCATAAATATTGAAGTTTGAAAGCCAATTAAGGACATAGTTAAAGAAATCCAAAACCAAGGATCAAATTAGAAAAAAACACACGTAAATAGAAGGATCGAAATTAACTGATTCAGGGACTGAATTGATGAAATTGAAAGTTTATTGATCAATTGAGGGTCCAATTGCATAAATTCGAGACCAAGGACCAATTTGAAAAAGGCAGTCAACTTCACGACCGACAATTGAATTTCATAGGGATGCAATTGAATTGATTTCTAAAATGAAAATGACAATTGAGGACTTAATTGAACAAATCATAAATTAAGAACTGATTTGGATTCTGACACGTTTTTTATGCCATTTTCTTTTAAATAAAACATCATGTTTTGTCCAAAATGGTGCTGTTTTATCCACTACTAAAAAAAAGAGACCCAAATGGTGCTGTTTTGAATGTCATTATGGGTCTTTTTCTTTCCCTGGATGCACGAGGCAGGGGAAGAAGAAGACTTTTCTCCCTTGTCTTTCCCGCTCCCTCTTTCTTTGAAACCCTTAAAAAGATGCTGACAAAACATCCCCACTTGCTTGCCACGTGATGGATAAATGGAGGGGACATACCCTTTGAGTGGTTTTGGGGTAGTTGCATAATGGGTAGGTGTCCCTCTCTCCCCCTATGCCATGACTGGGTAGGGGTAGTACGTCTCCCTCTCTCCCCCTGTTTTGCATATAAATACAGGGGAGAGAGGAGAGCAAATGAGGTAGCAGCAAAGGTGGGGGAAAATAGAAAAAAAAACTAGAGAGAGAAAGTAGAAAAAGAGGACAAAAAGATGAGAAGAAAAACAAAAAAAAAAAAACAGGGGAAGAAATAGGGAGAACCACCACCACCACCTTCCTCATCGTCGCCATGAGAATTGCCTTGAGCCACTATTGATAGTAGCTCAGCCAGCAACAAAGGCAAAGGAGAAACCAAACTGAAACAGAGGGAAAAAAAATAGAGAGAAGGGGAACCCTCAGCTGCTTCAGTTCTGCCACTTCCACCACCACCACTAGCACCGTGAGCTGCCACGGGTTAGCCTCATTGCCTTTCCCTTTCTTCTTCTTCTTCTTTTTCTTCTTCTCTTCGTTGGGTGCTCCACTGTTCACATAAATAGTGCAGAGATCCACAGTTTTAATGGGCCAGCAACGCCAGCCTAGCCCAAAATGGTTGGGCCGCGTTTGGCCCAATTCTAAAAAGAAAAAGGAAATTTTTTTCTTTGGTAAAGCTGTGTTTTTTCCACATATTTTTCTACTAAATTTTGCTTGATATTGGTTTGTATTTTTATATGGTAAAAATACAGATCCGATATTAAAATACCTAGATTTCATCAAAACATTGAAAAAATTAAAAATGATATTCTTGTTCTCACATATACAACCAAGTCTCTCAAAGATAAAAAAAATCATATTGTATTTTCATACAATAAAGAAAACTTAAAAAAATATGTTTTAACATGCATTTTAGCTTTAATAACCAGTTTATTAAAGTCACGAGAACTTGGCCAATATTTCAAAAAAAATAGAAAAAATATTTTGTTTTGTTTTAGTATCAGGGATTATGAGTTTATAAGTAAAATGTATTCCTGATATTAAAAGGGTAGCTCTTGTGTGTGACATTAGAATGGTTAGGTTTTACTCGATAAGATAAGAATCTTCTTACCAAGGAGGACTTTTCTTAAACTGTAGATATACCAACAATTAGAAATATAATAAAACCATAACATATATCAAACAATAAAACAATACATCTTACCTTAGGTAGGGCGTATTTGGGGTGCTAATTCATTCCCTTTACGCAATCAGTTTTCGTGCCCAATCTCTAAGACCAATTAGAGTTCCTAGTTGTCGCACGTGTGTGGTGTCCTAGCAATCGTCCACTCTCAAGGAAAAATGTAATGGTCCATCTGGAAAATGTGGAGAGATAAGGAATTTGTATCTCTTATTAGTAGAAAATTTGAATGGGAGTCGCCACCTAGTATTTTGGTCATTAGGAACCCTAACTGGTCTCAGAGATTAGGTACGGAGACTGGTTGCGTAAAGTGAAGGTATTAGCACCCTAACTATGTCTTACCTAAGGTGAGCTGCATTATTTTCTTTTCTGATAAAATCTAAAATCTTGTCGTGGTTTCTAATTATCGGTTTGTCTACGGTTTAAGAAAAATCCTCCTTTGTAAGGAGATCCTTATTTTATCGAGTAAAAACCTAGATATTCTATGTTTTCAAAAGAAAATACCTTTTTAATATCAAGGATACATTTTATGTATAAATTCATAATCCATGATACTAAAACAACACAAAATGAAAAATTTTTGTTTTTTGATATTTTGGTCAATGTTCTCTTGACTTTAATAAACTGGTTATTAAAGTCAAAATGAATGCTAAAACATTTTTTTTTTTGGTGTATGAAAATCACAATATATTTTTTAGTTTTGAGACACTTGGTTGTAAGCATAAAAATATTTTTTAAGTTTTTTTTAAGTTGGTGAAAACAGGGTATTTCAATACCGGATTCATATTTTTTTGAAATGACAAAAAAACAAAAATAAACGTTTTGCATGCAAATGCAGACAGGGCTGAGCGAAAGGGAAATAAACAAGGTAACAAGAGGTTACCTGGGGTGGCATCGAGGCAGTGCTACTAGCGATGGAGGTGCTGTTTTTGCAATGGCGATGTTGGTGGCCGGCGTTGCTTCTCCTTTTTCTTCCTCTCCCACTTCTGTTTTTTTTTTGTTTTTTTCTTGCCTTTTCTCCTCATCTTTTCTCTCTTAACAAGGAATAATAACAAGTTATTCCGAATAATATTTTGGATATTCATCTCTTTGGGATTACTTTATCCCAAAATAAGATTTTTATATTTTTGGAATATTGGCCAACACCCTTTGGAGCTTTACAAGCATGTTGTAATAATTTTTGTGTTTAAGAAATCCATGCAAAAAAACTTCTAATATTTTTTATATAAAAAGAACGTTCAAAATATGATAGGGTATTCGCTATATGCAACATACAAAAAAACATTTTTTTTATTTTCTTTGTAAAATACACACACATCACAATTAATCATAACCAAACCACATATTAATCAAATTCTTAAGGCTTTAATAAATCAGCTATTAAATCTTAGAATATATGTAAAAACATGCTCTTACATTTTCACGAGAAATACAACTTGATTTTATTTGTCCTTCAAATATTTGACCATATACCAAATTAAAACATTAAATTCATTTTTTTTGTCTTTTTAATTTTATAGTTCTATAACATACATAAAAAAAACTACAAAACACATACAGATTCCTTTTTATTATGTTTTTCTCATACACCCACATATAATTACAAATAGGGGTGAGCATTTTCGGTTCGGTTCGGTTTTTATCTAAAAAACTAACCAAAATCAAATTTTAAAAAATTTAAAAGTTCAAACCGGAACCCAACCGGAATCGGTTCAAACCGACCAGTTTCGGTTCGGTTCGGTTCGGTTTTTTTACAAAAAAAACCGGAAAACCTGTCTTATTTTCTTTAAGGCTTTTTTGGGCTTTCTAATGGGTTTTTTAATGGGCTTTCTGATGGGTTTGTAATTAATGTAAATATTATCTAATTTTGTTACCTTCTCCTTTTCCTCCCCCCACCGGCGATGACACCCACCGTCAACTGAATAAAGAAGAAAAAAACCAAGGCAATCGATTTTAAAAACACAGGCAATCTATTTAAACCATCCATTCTCGTTTCTTCCTCATTCATTTTTTTTGCCAATGTCAAATTGGGTGGTTGGGGTAGCAATGGGGGCGACCTTGCTGCTGTGCATGTGGTCGCTGGGTCAGCGGGTTTTGTGTGGTCTGTCGTGTTTGGGCTACCGTGGGAGGCAATGAGCTAGGTCTGCTGCTGGCCGGCTGTTATGGAGGAGATCGAAGGAGAAGAAGATTTGTTGAAATGGGGGGAGTTACGCTGGCCTTTGTTCTCTTTGGTTTTATCCCAAAAGAGAGGGGGGCAACAACTTTTTTCTTCTTAGCAAAAGAAGATGAGGAGACCGAAAGAGATAGGAGTGGCCGGCTGGGGAAGAAATGGTTGTTGTGGTCTAAAGGCAAAAAATGAGGGCTGAGCTGTAGGGGCTCACTAGTGGCTGACTTAGGAGAAGAAATGGGGGGCGACCAGTGGCTGCTGTTTCTTTTATTTTTTAACAGAGGAGAGGCTGCGGCTGGAAAAAGAAGAAGGGTTTTTGTTTTCTAGGTTTTTTTTTGCTCCCTTTTCTAAAAAATTACCCCTTCGTGAATATTTTTTCCTCCCCTTATCATATGGCTAGAGATTCATTTATATAGAAAAAATCTTTACACGTGATATTTAAGAAAATATTATAATAATTATTGCAGAGATTGTCTTTTATAACCAGCACGAATCAAATCATATATCTATGATATTTTATATTACAGTGATTATTTTTCATAACCAGCACGAATCAAATCATATATCTATGATATTTTATATTGCAGTAATTATATATGATTCAATAATTATCTCCTTGACATATTGCTTCCTTAATATTAGCCCTGATGTTATATATTATCATCACATGTAAACCCTTTTTATTATTATTATTATTTATTTTTGAAAATTTATCAAAACATGGGTCAAAAATTAGATAGCAATAGGTGACTTGCCCATACAAACCCAAAGTGGTTTGTTTTTAGGGGCGACCAACCCACACACACTCACACTTACCCTAATCTATTTTCATAGGCGACCTGCCCAAACATACTCAAAGTGGTCTATTTTCAGGGGCGACCAACCCACACACTCACACTTACCGTAGTCTATTTTCATGGGTGACCTACCCACACATATTCAAAGTGGTCTATTTTCAGGGACAACCAGCCCACACACTCACCAAGCCCACACACTCACACTTACCATGGTCTATTTTCATGGGCAACCTACCCAAGTACTCAAAGTGGTCTATTTTTAAGGGTGACCTACCCAAACATACTTAAAGTGGTCTATTTTCAGGGGCGACTAGCCCACACACTTATACTAACCTTGATCTATTTTTATAGGTGACCTGCCCAAGTAGAAAAAGGAAGAGTGATCTTATTGTAATGGGTGACCTATCCAAGTGGAGGAATGGTCTCATTGTAATGGGTGACCTACCCAAATAAAAAAACATGGAGAATTGGTCAAATTATAATCGGTGACCTACCCAGATAAAATAACATTGAGAATTGGTCGAATTGTAATGGGTGACCTACCCAAACAGAAGAAGAAAAGAGTTTTGAAAGGGACGAGGGCTTAAAGGCGCACTAAAAAGGAGGTAGGGTTAGAAAATGCACTACCACAAATGGTTAGGGCTTAAAGACGCACTCAAAATAAGGTAGGGTTATAAAACGCACCACCTAAAAGATGGTGGCTTAAAGGAGCACACAAAAGAAAGTGAGGGTTCAAAGGTGGGCTCAAAAGGAAGCGAAGGCTCAAGGGCGTACTAGAAAAGGAGGTAGAGTTAGGAAATGCACTACCCAAGTGAGGGCTCAAAGACACACTAAAAAAAGAGTAAGGGCTCAAAGATGCACTCAAAAGGAAGTGAGCGCTCAATGGCACCCTCGAAAAGAAGGAAAGGGCACAAAGGCACACTCAAAAGAAGGTAGGGTTATAAAACACACTACCCAAGAAGTGATGGTGCAACATCAATCTATCAATTATGGAAGCAATGCATTATGATTGATATGCATGTATACTTACCTGAGAAATATAGGTCCCCCATTTAACACTCATTTGTTTGCTATTCGAAGCCTTCCTTGTTTTTATGTGCTGGCTCATTCGTGTGCCAGCCATCCATTCAATTGTAAATGCAATTTATTATAGGATGTCTATGATGATTTCTACTATCGTTGCTTACCAAGCATGACCATGCCCCCTAAGTGTGGTGTTACTTGATTCATCATGAATGAGCTTAAACAGTCATTCATATTCTGGATTCTTCTGAGAAATTATTCTCTCATTGATTGTGTGCATCGTAATAACACTCATCAAGAGATTTTCTATTGTCAATCCCATCCTAGTTTGTCAATCAGTTATGGACTTGCCCTTAGTTGAAACAATACTCTTCAAGTATATGTTCTCATCAATCTTCTTGAAAACTATCTAGTCGTCTAGATATGCATCTCACAACTTGCAGTAAAAGGCTCATTATTATATGCTCAATGGTCTTTTCAACAAATTCCCCTCAGCTCATCTAATTAGATTATGAAAAGAGATATCTCAGCCTCAACAATGGTGTTGCTTTTATCACCTATACTCAGGAGGTGAAGCGCATCTTTAGCCAGAAGATGATAAGAAGATGTCCTTTCTATGCAACATTGTTCTACAATTAGTCTCAATGTTGTGCATCTCTTCAATATTCATTCAAATGCAGTCATGATAATATTAATCGATAGCCATGCTTCAAAGAGTGATGATGTGAAGATGTCCTGCAGGTGCATCTTTGTTCCATAGCCAGTCTTAGTGATTTGCATCTTTTCAACATTCATTTACATTCAATTGTGTTCACATTGGTCAGTATTCATGCTTCAAAGGATAAACCCAAGATAACACTAGAAAGATGTCCTCCAGGCACATCTTTATTCTCAATTGCTTATAGAGTTCACTTGGATCATGATGTTCTTTGAACAATATTGCCCCCCAGGATGATCTGAATGTGCTCGTTCATTGATTATCTTTCTTTGAACCACATTGTCGTCAGTTCACTGATTCATCATTTAATCATCTTTTATTGCTCCCTAGCTTATCTAAATACTGCTTGTTTGTCCTTGATACAACCATATTATTTGATAGTTTCACCCACATTTAACTTGTGTTTTACCTATGTTTTATATATATAATATCTTGATGTTCTTTGTTTTATGTTTTGAAGGCACTTTTGGATGAAAGATGCAAGAAGGAGTAAATTGAAGGTAATTGGCAGATTTGTGTAAAGCATGAGCTCTATAGGTCAAAATGAAGTGATTCTAGTGGCATTAAAAATCTAACATCCATAGCTTTCTATACATCTAAAGCAAGAAAATAAAATAAGGAAGAACATGGAAATCATAGCCTTCAAAGTCAAATCTATCAATCTGCCAGTGTTGACCTTCAACCATTCTGACTTGAACATCTGGAGTTACAAAAGTCCAAATGATGCAAACTCAATTGTTTTGGATTCCTTACTCAATGGCCTATCAATTATCCAAATTTCAGCAAAAAACGATATCATACGAAGGAGATATGATTTTTTAAATTTGCCAACTAAATTTTGCCAACAAACAAGTTTCATGAAGAAACGAGTCCAAATTATGTTCCGAAGCATCTAAACCGATATCCAAATTTTTATTTCGGGAATTTAGCTCCTCTAAGTCAAAGCTTGAAGATTTCATGCAAGGCTATTTTTTATTTTTTAGAAAAATAGTTATTGAAGTACTTAAATGTAAACTGTTTATTTAAGGGAGGACTATTTTTTTATTTAAAAATATATTAAAATAATTTTTTTATTTTTAAAAATATAATTTTTAATATTAGTACATTAAAATAAATTTTAAATATATAAAAAAATTAATTTTAAATAAAATTTGTTTTTTCAAATTTTGGAAAACATGGCTCCGTGTTTTCAAATACTTTTAACTCTTTTCATCAACATTAGACAGTGATTGCCCTAGTACATTTTCAAATTTTATACACTTTTCTCTGATAGATGGTCATGATTATATACAGCGTGGTCTGAAATACTATAAAACTTTCTCTTTCTAAATTTTACTAAAGTGATTTTTTCAATGAATTAACAGTGTATGAAAGGTTTATCTCTTTACTATATATTCAATTATATAAAACAACTAAAAAGGGTGGGTGTTAACTATACATTCCAATGTTCATATTCCTCTCACAAAAGCTTATTTCACCAAGTGTTTATAATCAAAATTTTCCTTTTAGTAAGTCCTTGAAATTTTTATTGTTTTATAATTTGGTTGCTGAGCTTTTTTTCCTTTTCAATTAGTCCTTTCAAGTTCTATCATTTATGGTTTTATAATTTACTCCTTTTTTATTTGTTTTCTCTTGGTTAGCTTATATTCTTAAAATATTTTGACATTAAATTAACAAATAATTTTATGAGATAGAATTTTAGTTCATTGTTAAAAAAAATTGAGATACGAAAATTGACATAATGGAAGAAATAGAGCCTTCTTCCATTAAAGGCACACATAACTATAGTTTGGTTATTTTGGTTCCTAAAGTTTAATTTTTTTAATAACTAGTTCTTGTTATTTTAGTTCATTACATTGTATTTCTAAACTTGATAAGAGAAAGTTATTGAAAAAATAAAAAAATAAGCTATTGAGTTGACGGATTCTAACCACCAATAATTTTAATTTTAGTGTTTATAAATTTTTATTTGATAAAGTAGCTTAATAAATATGATTTTAAAATTTGATGATGTGGCAAAGGACAATGTCGTTTGCCATCACAAATTGTTGTCGCTTTCACTAGCAATTGATTAAACTAGTCCCTTCTTTTTGTTGAAATTATAAAGCCTTGATAAGCAAGGTTATCAATTAGCGTTTGAATTAAAAATACATGGAGTAAATCTATTTTGCTACGAGGAGAAATTCGTCCACTTTTTGTTATGTAGAATTTTCTATCTCCAAATCAAGTCTTACCATATCCTTTAAAACTCTATTTTCTACAGCAAAATACTTTTTAATCAACTTAAAAACTAAAAATTACAATAAATTTTTAAAAAATCCCAAATCCTAATTTACTTTTTCCAAAACCATCAAATTTTAAAACCATCTCCATTAAACTACTTTGTCAAATAAGAATTCATAGACACCAAAATTAAAGTTGTTAGTGGTTTGTAGCCGACAACTCAATAACCTTTTCTTTTAATTTTTTCAATGACTTTCTTGCTTCTTTCTTAACTTTTAATAACTAAAACATGATAAAAAATGAGTTTAGAACTGAACTATAATAACAAAAAATAGTTATTAAAAAAATTAAGTTTTAATAACCAAACTATAATTATGTGCGCCTTTAATGGAAGAAGGCTTTATTTCTTCCATTATGTCAATTTTTTAAAAGGGTTTCTCTTGGCTAGATTTTGATATATTATCTGATATCATATTATATATTTTGTAATTTTTTAAAGGGTTTCTCTTAGTAAAATTTTTATTTTTTTTAATTTTACTTTTCAATCTAAATTGATAATGCATTTTTTATTCAATTTTGATCCTCATTTATTTGTATTTTTACATGTATGTTTTCTCATTTGCTATCATTGTCTTCTTTTTTTTTCATATGATTCAAATAACCCTACTTATTTAGCTGGTTTAAACTATAATCTAAGTTTTTTTTTTTCACTAGACCCACACAAAACATATATATATATTGAAAAAATAATACAGACATGCATCGCGTTGCAACGCGGGTAGCCGGGTACCAATCTAGTATGCATATATATATATATATAGGCACACATAAACTGTCTATATTTGAAATGTATCTAAAGTGCATGTATAAGTGCAAACGTAGGCAGCTTCCCTATCTGAAATGTATCTATAAGTGCCAAAAGGCAGTCACAATCCAAATGCATGTATAATGTGGAACCCTGTTAAGAAAAGTTAGCTTATAGATGGCCATGATCAACACTTTTGATTGATTGAGTGAAATTATAAATAAGATTGAACCTTATACAGTTTTTGGCAATAATCTTGAATCTGATTTTCGAAAAGATAGAATGTAAACCACATGTTTACCGTGTTGGGATGGATTGATTTGAATCATAGACATAGAAATCGACCAATTTTTGTTTTTGTCGTTGGGATTGATTGATTTGAATCAGAGGCTTCATCAGTGTAATGTATTCTTGTGTATGTCTATATATGTATTTGAATGTAAGTGATATGCATGGAATAGCAGATAAAGCAGAATTATTTTTCAATTAATTCACAGATGAGAGCCTTCATGAAACAATTTGATCAGATTTAACCATTTACTTACAAAGATTTCTCAATTTGAACCAATCTAACTAAGATGTGTTAAATTAAAAGCTGTCCACAAATTATCCAAGCAGTTGAGGAAATAAAAAGTTACGCATAATTTAATGACAATGACAATCACAATGTGAAATATTTCCAATAATCTAAATATTATTTTTCAAGTTCCAAAAAGATTTATTTTTAGAAGCAGGGATAGCACATACAATGAATCTCAAACATATACTCGCTGTTTGTTTCATTCTGACCCTCACAATGTCTAGAGGATGCTCCATTTATGATATTAGTAGAAATCCATTCCCTTTCGTCAGTTAAATTTATATATATAAAAATTATATAATATAATTGAAGTCCTGGCAAAATTCCATTTAGTCCCCAGTTTTTTTTTTTTAAAGAAATTAAAATATTTTGGTCCATCACATTACACTCCATCATATCTGATATCATTTACAATAAGACTAAATTATAAAAAAATTAAATCAATCTTTTATTCTTTTTTTGATTTTTTGAAAATGTTTTGATGACTTTTCAAAAACATGTGAATTTAATTATTTTTATAGTTAATTTTAGATTTTAATTATTTTTCTTAGTTAGTGTTTTTATTGTTTTTTAAGTAGGAATTTACCTATATATCAATAGCTGATGTTTTATTTTTTTCATTAAAAATATGAATTAAAAAACCATTGAGATTATCAAAATTTTCTTTACTTTTATATAGTTTGAGGTTGTAATTTTAGGGTTGAGAATTCTAATTCTATCTTTTCACTTTACATTGTGTCAATTCTCATATAAAATGTAACGTGAAAGGGATTGAGAAAATATAAAGAAGAAAATTATCATGACTTGATTTTTGGATGCATGACCGACACATAAATAAGATTTCCATTTAAGGTTTCATATCTATGTGAACCCAAACTCATATACGAATTTATCATTTAAATAATTAAATCAGAGTTCAACACAGCAGTAATAATAAATTAACTTTATAATATAATTTGATTATTTTAATACAAATTTTTTGTTGTGGAGTATGAATTAGACATAAAAAAAGATGCAAATAACAACCAAAAGAGCAGATTCTGAAAGTCAAACAAAAGTTACCTACAAACAAGCTATAAGTATAAATAATGAAAGGGTAACTTCAAAAACTCAGTAAGTCGATAAGGTTCAATATACATACACGAGATAATACAACAATGAGGAACATATATACAATTATGACTCTAGGTTCTTATAGGAAAGATTCTCAAAAAAGCCATAACTAGAATATCATAAGGTAAAGTTTATCAGAAAATTAAAATACAATGATCACGAGGCTCTATACTGTGGGATGATCAGTCCACAAATATTAGTGACTTCCCCGACCAATTAAGGTTTCAAATACGATATGCACAAAGATTAACACTACCCTGTTAGCATGGATATTCTAACTAATATACCATAGATTCATATCATATTCCAACAAACAGATTCATTTCTCAAGAATCAACTCATGACATCAATCAAATGAAGAGCTATCAATTCATAATCAATTCACACATATATATTGGTTCATATTAAGAATTCAGATTCAACACTTGATCATGTTTTATCGTAACAAGGATAATAATCAACATATATATATTATCAAGAAGCATGATCCAATTCATATTAACAACTCAAATATTTATAATATTTCTCATGCATATTGAAAATTATCCACTCACCTGATTCAAAAATAAATTATGGTTCATATTAAGAATTCAGATTCAACACTTGATCATGTTTTATCGTAACAAGGATAATAATCAACATATATATATTATCAAGAAGCATGATCCAATTCATATTAACAACTCAAATATTTATAATATTTCTCATGCATATTGAAAATTATCCACTCACCTGATTCAAAAATAAATTAAACTTGAAAGCAGATACCGAAAAAAATCCTACTAATATCTCCGAGATAGAACATCAAGATTATTTGAATACAAAAGAAGACATATTAAAAATTGACTAAAAAAGAACTTACAACCTATTTAATACAATAACCTAAGGGTTTATTCCATAACCCTATATGTTTTTGAGCTAATTAGTTATTTTTCCCAAAAACTAAAAAATTAAACGATTTTTCCGAAATCTAATTCATAATAAAACAAATAATAAGACTTAATAATAATTTACTGAATAACCCTAAATTATTCATCAAACCAATATGAAAAAGTTAATATTACATCTAGGGATCAATTAGAAATTATATTATATTTTTAGGGGTCAAATTGTAATTTTATCAAATTAGAGGACCAAACTAGAAATTTCATAAATTCATAACCATACTAGGATTTTTCCCATAATTCATCCTCAGTTCTATCCAGAATCTCAAATTATGCTCTAGGTACCATTATGTAATTTTAGCATATTTTTAGGGGTCAACTTATAATTTTATCAAATTGGAGGACCAAACTAAAATATCATAAATTCCTAACTATACTGAAATTTTACCCATAATTCATCCTCATTTCTTTCCAGAATCTCAAATTATGCTCCAGGGATCATTCTGGAATTTTTAGCAGATTTTTAGGGTCAAAGTGTAATTTTGTTAAATTGGAGGACCAAGCTGAAAATATCATAAATTCATAGCTATACTGGAATTTTGTCCATAATTTATCCTCAATCCTGTCCAGAATCTCGAATTATTCTCTAGGGACCGATCTGTAATTTTTTTAATGTTTGGGGACTAAAATGTAATTTTCACAAATTGAGGAACTAAACTAAAATTTCATCATCTTCAACCTGAAATCCAGATTTTTTCACAGAACACCTACTGATATATCAAGATTTTTAACTCAAACTCATCATTTAAACAAACCATAACTTAAAATCATCATTTTTACCTAAAATCTTTCAAAATTAACTAATTAGCTCAATACCCACCCATAATATTCAAATTAATTCTTCAATCAAATCCAAAATATTTTATAAATCACATTTATACATATCAAATCATAAATTTTACCTTTTAAATTTATTTTCTCTAACTCTTTTCTTCTTCCTTTATTTTTTCCTATTTTCTCATCTTCTTTCCCTTTTTTTTTTCTTGCCGACCCTCACTTGGCATTTTCAGATCCCTCTATTTTTCTTTCTTTGTACTAGGGGTGAGCAAAAAAACCGAGAAACCGAGTAAACCGAATAAACCGAGAAAAAAACAACCAAAAAAACCGAACCGAAAAAAAAAACTGATTTAAAAAAAAAAAATTATAAAAATTTTCGGTTCGGTTTGGTTCGGTTTCGGTTTACGAAATCGGAAACCGGTAAAACCCCAACCGAACCGAACCGGTTCTGTTTAAGGGGTACTATAAATATGAAAAAAAAAACACTTTCTAATTTCTAAAACCTAATTAACCTAGACTCCTTGCAGCTGCTCCCTCAAAATCTTATTTGACCCAAAATCCTCTATGTAAATCAAAGCACAAATCATTAACGACCACTTCAAGATCTGTTCACTGCAACTCTTGATTTCACACAGGCTAGATCTTTACGTGCTTTAGTGATTAAAAGACTTTAGCTTTTTAAGGTTTTTTAATATAAAGTTTGGATTTTTATTCATGATGTTTGTGTTTTGTTTTTTATTATTTTATTTCTTGCAAATCTGGATTGTTTCTGATAGAACAACATTTTGGAACTGAAGTAAGTAAGCAGATCCTTTTCAAGATTAGATGCATGTACGTAGATTTTAATTTGTAGATTTTAATTTACAAATAGGTGGGCTCGATTATAAGCAATTAAATAGAATTTTGGATTGATCAATTTCAGCTGTTCTTTGACATGACTTCAATCCTATCAGTATAATCACACATGGGGTATCATCATCGATGATGGAAGTTAGAATCATTAATGTTAAAGAATTAAGAATATTACATCTTATCAAACTTTGCCCATGTTAATTGTTAATATTACAGCCCCTTCCCTGCATGTGTACATGGCTAAGTATTTAATAAATCATTTTTGTATTTAGCCAGTGTTGTTTTTGCTTTATAATCTATTTTTTAAATTAAATTTCATAATTTTTTTCTTGTGCTAGTCATTAAATTGATATATTTTTATGTATTTTTTTTATAATTTTAATATACTGATATAAAAAAATATTTTAATATATTTTTAATTAAAAAATATAGTAGTAATATACATTAGCACTTTGGCTCACAAAAAGAGTTAGTCTTTTCTAGTCTTTGCTGCATGCCAACTTTATGCAATGAAAAGAGCAATCCATATCCTTAAAACTAACTATCCATTTGATTTCTTATAAATTAAAATCTACGTATATGTATTTAAGTTTCTATTAGTTTGATAATTTCTTTGAATTTTAGTACATTTAAGTCTATTATAAATTATGGGTTTTTAAGTTTTAACATGTTTTTGTGATAACAGATGGAAAATATTCAAATTCAAAATGCTTCATCCACGAGCACAACACCAACATCAACCACTTCTCCAACTTCAAAAACTAACACAGAATCAACCAATGCAGGATCCACCACATACACAAAAGGTAAACAACCCGAAGTCCTTATATCTAGGAAAAGAAATGTTGAAGATAGAAAAAAGTCACAAATTTGGGATCACTTTACAAAACTTGATGTTGATCTTAAAGCCCCTAGAGCTGAATGTAATTATTGTGGAAAACATTATGCATGTCATACTATTGTTAATGGCACAAGTAATATGTGGAGTCATTTAAAAGTGTGCAAGAAGTT